>NC_088401.1:57536990-57561990 GCF_034236695.1 Oncorhynchus nerka
GGCATTGTCAAGCTGGAGGGTCATGTCAGGATAAGCCTGCAGGAAGGGTACCACATGAGGGAGGAAGATTTCTTCCCTGTAACGCATAGCGTTGAGATTACCTGTAATGACAACAAGCTCAGTCCGATGATGCTGTGACACACCGCCCCAGACCATGACGGACCCTCCACCTCCAAATCGATCCCGCTCCAGTGTACAGGCCTCGGTGTAACGTTCATTCCATTGACGATAAATGCGAATCCGACCATCACCCCTGGTGAGACAAAACCTTTTTGACAGTCCTGTCTGGTCCAGCGACGGTGGGTTTGTGCCCATAGGCGACGTTGTTGCCGGTGATGTCTGGTGAGGACCTGCCTTACAACAGGCCTACAAGCCCTCAGTCCATCCTCTCTCAGCCTATTGTGGACAGTCTGAGCACTGATGGAGGGATTGTGCATTCCTGGTGTAATTCAGGCAGTTGTTGTTGCCATCCTGTACCTGCCCCGCAGGTGTGATGTTCGGATGTACCGATCCTGTGCAGGTGTTGTTACACGTGGTCTACCACTGCGAAGACGATCAGCTGTCCGTCCTGTCTCCCTGTAGCGCTGTCTTAGGCATCTCACAGTACGGACATTGCAATTTATTGCCCTGGCCACATCTTCAGTTCTCATGCCTCCTTGCATCATGCCTAAGGCACGTTCACGCAGATGAGCAGGGACCCTAGACATCTATCTTTTGGTGTTTTTCAGAGTCAGTGGAAAGGCTCTTTAGTGTCCTAAGTTTTCATAACTGTGACCTTAATTGTCTACCGTCTGTAAACTGTTAGTGTCTTAACGACCATTCCACAGGTGCATGTTCATTAATTGTTTATGGTTCATTGAACAAGCATGGGAAACAGTGTTTAAACCCTTTACAATGAAGATCTGTGAAGTTATTTGTATGTTTACGAAAACAGGATCCTGAAAGAGGGACATTTCTTTTTTTGCTGAGTTTAACTCTCTTTATGAGCATATCAGAGGTTGGGTGTTAGACTGAAGTGGGGGGAGAAGCCAGTTCAAGCTACATAGACTTTTATTTGGGTTAATCTGACATTTGGCAATTGTTTCGGTGCTGGTTTGGATGAGGTTATTCGGAAAAAGATGGCAGCCAATGGCAGAGACGGCGAGCAGGAGCTGGTGTTGGGACCTGATTGTTGTGTGGCGTAAAGGAGACCTGGTGCCCACTACCTCTCAAGCTCTTTAAAACACCACTAAACCATTAAGAGGTTTTCAGCATGGGCAGTCACTGTTTTTTCACAGGGCATATTGCCTTGGCGTTGGGCAGTGTTCCTATCACTGTGAGGGGAAAACAATGGCACCTTACCTACCTACCTACCTACCTACCTCTCTCTTTCTTTCTCTCTCTCTCTCTCTCTCTCTCTCTCTCTCTCTCTCTCTCTCTCTCTGTCGCTGTCGATCTGTCTGTCTGTCTGTCTGTCTGTCTGTCTGTCTGTCTGTCTGTCTGTCTGTCTGTCTGTCTGTCTGTCTGTGTCTGTGTGTCTGTCTCTCTCTTTCTCTCTCACACAGGCTGAACACATGGAACACATTAGCAAAATATTCCATATGGAATGCTGAAGGTCTTGTGAACATGTAACAAAGGAGTGAGTAATACCTCAGCTTCGCCGTAGTGTCGATTTTGAACCTCTGTAAAATATTTTACTTCCTCACCGTGGTGTGTTGGCTTTTCCCTTCTCTGTTGACAATTTCTTTTGAAGTACTGTAAGCTGACTAATTGACTACTGCACTTTTATTGTTTAATTACTCTCACTGCAACACATGGAGGTAATTATGCATAAGCATGTGTGGTATCAACTTGCATGTACCGTATAGCAAGACACATTTTTTAACCATGTGTCCATTTTCTTCCTAATTTTGTTGTACTGTAGATTTCCACATGATTGAGCATACCTACAGTATTGCACTGAACGACAGTCGGATCAAACATTTAGTTTCTTCACATAGACGCAGAGGAACATCACATAGATTGTTGTCCTCTAGAGCATGGAGAGAAGTGGAGGTGACAGAAACACACCCACTCCCTTCTGTTGCCTCACTTGTCTCCTGTGAGATCCGAGAATGACGCAACCCTTGTGATTAGAGTGTGCATCCGCTTCAGTGGTGAGATATGTTAATCAGCTAGTGAATAATTACCTCCTTGGTGCCTTGATTAGACTGGAGTGACAAGGCTGGCAAAGTGTGTGCCTCAAAGAAATACGCCCCCCCACACACACCTGAGAAGTTATTATTTTTGAGTCACAGCCTAAAATGTCCCCACAGAAACGCAAATTATCTAACATTTGTTCCACAAGTCCCCTCCTTAGAGAAGAGCAGATCTGTGTCTTTAATATATGAAATGTGGCATGTCTCTGTGGAAGAGAATTCCCTCAGTGGAGAACACTGTTCTTTCTAATAAAAAAGGAATCTTCCGCCAGTAACTTCAAAGAACTACAATAAGTTGTTGTTTGATCACTTGTAGCATTAAATGGATGTGATAAGTACTTATTGACTTACGAGTTACATCCTCGTAAATGTCCCCATTGACATCTGTGTATGATTTGCAGAGGCATATGAGTACGTTCATACCTTAGAATGCGGTAAACCAATAGGCCTACTCCATTGATAGAATATTCCTCTGAAAGTCAGGTGTGATTTATCCTCTTTTTTTTCCTCTTCAAAACTGCATGGTCTAGTGTGGTGTCAGACAGGGCTTAGTGGTCTAGTGTGGTGTCAGACAGGGCTTAGTGGTCTAGTATGGTGTCAGACAGGGGTTAGTGGTCTAGTGTGGTGTCAGACAGGGCTTAGTGGTCTAGTGTGGTGTCAGACAGGGCTTAGTGGTCTAGTGTGGTGTCAGACAGGGCTTAGTGGTCTAGTATGGTGTCAGACAGGGGTTAGTGGTCTAGTGTGGTGTCAGACAGGGCTTAGTGGTCTAGTGTGGTGTCAGACAGGGCTTAGTGGTCTAGTGTGGTGTCAGACAGGGCTTAGTGGTCTAGTGTGGTGTCAGACAGGGCTTAGTGGTCTAGTATGGTGTCAGACAGGGGTTAGTGGTCTAGTGTGGTGTCAGACAGGGCTTAGTGGTCTAGTGTGGTGTCAGACAGGGCTTAGTGGTCTAGTATGGTGTCAGACAGGGCTTAGTGGTCTAGTGTGGTGTCAGACAGGGCTTAGTGGTCTAGTGTGGTGTCAGACAGGGCTTAGTGGTCTAGTATGGTGTCAGACAGGGGTTAGTGGTCTAGTGTGGTGTCAGACAGGGCTTAGTGGTCTAGTGTGGTGTCAGACAGGGCTTAGTGGTCTAGTGTGGTGTCAGACAGGGCTTAGTGGTCTAGTGTGGTGTCAGACAGGGCTTAGTGGTCTAGTATGGTGTCAGACAGGGGTTAGTGGTCTAGTGTGGTGTCAGACAGGGCTTAGTGGTCTAGTGTGGTGTCAGACAGGGCTTAGTGGTCTAGTGTGGTGTCAGACAGGGCTTAGTGGTCTAGTGTGGTGTCAGACAGGGCTTAGTGGTCTAGTGTGGTGTCAGACAGGGCTTAGTGGTCTAGTGTGGTGTCAGACAGGGCTTAGTGGTCTAGTGTGGTGTCAGACAGGGCTTAGTGGTCTAGTGTGGTGTCAGACAGGGCTTAGTGGTCTAGTATGGTGTCAGACAGGGCTTATTGCTCTAGTGTGGTGTCAGACAGGGCTTAGTGGTTTAGTATGGTGTCAGACAGGGCTTAGTGGTCTAGTGTGGTGTCAGACAGGGCTTAGTGGTCTAGTGTGGTGTCAGACAGGGGTTAGTGGTCTAGTGTGGTGTCAGACAGGGCTTAGTGGTCTAGTGTGGTGTCAGACAGGGCTTAGTGGTCTAGTGTGGTGTCAGACAGGGCTTAGTGGTCTAGTGTGGTGTCAGACAGGGCTTAGTGGTCTAGTATGGTGTCAGACAGGGCTTATTGCTCTAGTGTGGTGTCAGACAGGGCTTAGTGGTTTAGTATGGTGTCAGACAGGGCTTAGTGGTCTAGTGTGGTGTCAGACAGGGCTTAGTGGTCTAGTGTGGTGTCAGACAGGGCTTAGTGGTCTAGTGTGGTGTCAGACAGGGCTTAGTGGTCTAGTGTGGTGTCAGACAGGGCTTAGTGGTCTAGTATGGTGTCAGACAGGGCTTATTGCTCTAGTGTGGTGTCAGACAGGGCTTAGTGGTCTAGTGTGGTGTCAGACAGGGCTTAGTGGTCTAGTGTGGTGTCAGACAGGGCTTAGTGGTCTAGTGTGGTGTCAGACAGGGCTTAGTGGTCTAGTATGGTGTCAGACAGGGCTTATTGCTCTAGTGTGGTGTCAGACAGGGCTTAGTGGTTTAGTATGGTGTCAGACAGGGGTTAGTGGTCTAGTGTGGTGTCAGACAGGGCTTATTGCTCTAGTGTGGTGTCAGACAGGGCTTAGTGGTCTAGTATGGTGTCAGACAGGGGTTAGTGGTCTAGTGTGGTGTCAGACAGGGCTTATTGCTCTAGTGTGGTGTCAGACAAGGCTTAGTGGTCTAGTGTGGTGTCAGACAGGGCTTAGTGGTCTAGTACGGTGTCAGACAGGGGTTAGTTGTCTAGTGTGGTGTCAGATAGAGCTTAGTGGTCTAGTGTGGTGTCAGACAGGGCTTAGTGGTCTAGTGTGGTGTCAGACAGGGCTTAGTGGTCTAGTGTGGTGTCAGACAGGGGATAGTGGTTTAGTGTGATGTCAGATAGGGATTATTGGTCTAGTGTGGTGTCAGATAGGGGTCAGTGGTCTAGTGTGGTGTCAGGCAGAGGTTAGAGGTCTAGAATGGTGTCAGAGATGTTAGTGGTCTAGTGTGGTGTCAGACAGGGCTTAGTGGTCTGGAGTGGTGTCAGACAGGGGCAAGTAGAGGTCATAGGAGCCATAGAGTGTACATCAGTCTGGCTAAATGTTGCCATAACGCCAAAGTGTTTTAGTCTTAATTAAAAGTGTGTGTTTGGTGAGGGAACAGGCGGGACGAGGCCCCTTCATCTTCCCTGGTGGCTCACCACTTTAAAGAGACCAGTATGCCATGTCTGTCTGGGGCCCGTCTGTCTGTCTGTCTGTCTGTCAATCACAGTTTAAAGTTCATGAAATTTCTATGAGCATCGATCGCAAGGTGGGAGAGGTCGGAGTGTTGGAGTGGCGGGCCCGGGTGATTGATCAAGCCTTTTGCTTTGAATTTATTTTCTATGCTTTCACTGTGATGGGTGTGTGTATGTGTGTGTGTGTGTGCGTGTGTGTGCGTGTGTGTGCGCGCGTGTGTGTGCGTGTGTGTGTGTGTGTGTGTGTGTTGGGGGGGAATGGTGTGTACTATAGGTCTATGTATTGAGTTTGTTGTACAGTATGTACAGTGCAGTGTAGATGCTGGTGAATAAATGTTTGGGGATATCAACTGTTTACGCTGACAAAAAATACTGTATAGCAAGTCAGACTGGATGTTTTGCATTGTATGTTTGTATGCATGTGTGTCACAATTTCATCTTATTTTGAATGAGGGACAAATAAAAGAGAGCGAGAGAGAGGGATGAAAGGGGTAAATCAATAGCATAGTGCATGTGTGTAGCAGTGGGCTTTAGATGCTTGTCAACAGGTCGGTGCTCCACAACCCCCAGCAGGCTCCACAACCCCCAGCAGGCTACACAACCCCCAGCAGGCTACACAACCCACAGCAGGCTCCACAACCCCCAGCAGGCTCCACAACCCCCAGCAGGCTACACAACCCCCAGCAGGCTCCACAACCCCCAGGAAGCTACCGAACCCCCAGCAAGCTACACAACCCCCATCAGGCTACACAACCCCCAGCAGGCTACACAACCCCCTGCAGGCTACACAACCCCCATCAGGCTACACAACCCCCAGCAGGCTACACATAGCAGAGTCAGATGAGTCCTTCTGCTCACACTGTTGTGCGTCTGACAATTTCTTCCCCCAGAAGGAAGGGAGAAAATGATCTGATACACACACCTGTAGACACAGCGATGACCTGCGTCATTCATAACATGAATAAAGATTAAGCCCATGCTGCTCTGGGATGCAAGCCGCTCCAAATCCCCCGTATCCCCTGTTCTGTCAGTCGGGCGTTGGACGTGGGCTTGGGACTTGATGGTATATTTCATATGGAATTTGAAATGATAAGTGCAATGAAGGAAAATTCACGGAGAGCCTATGAGCTGAGTGTGGTGGAGGAGGATAGTGGAGATTTATGGGTTTCGGGATGATCCTCATCGGGGACATGACTCTGCAAGATGAAGAAAAAGGACTCCCAAAGTGCATATTCCATCCATCAGCAATATCTGGTAAATATGTACAGAATCAGCTAGAAGCCAAGTAGAAAAGCAGAAGCCACTTAAGTGTTAGGAAGGGCAGCGGCGGTGAGGAAAAGCACATAAAAAGATGTAAACACGTTGGAGAATGAGGATGTAAACATATGCTGAATGAATGTATATATATATTCTGCCAAGGCCCCATTTGAGCATGCAAACATTTTAAAGCTTGGGAGCCTTAGTCCCTACCACCCGTGAGACTGATTGTAAAAGAGCAGTGAGACAATGGCTACGTTCCAATAATATTAACTGACTTCCTATTCTAGACGACCAATCTGAAAGGACTTTATTAGTGAAAGTTCTGTAGTTGGATCACGCTGACCTTGTAGAGGTACACTGTTTTAACTCTGACTGAACCTCTTGCTCCTGCCAACTGAAGTCGTTTGGGTCCTTTGGAAAGCAGAGCTGTTTGAAATAAGACAGAGAGCCACATGGGAATTGATTTTGAGGGAGCTTTAGGTATCCTCCTCCTAAACCTCTAGAAATAGGTTAGGACATCTGGCTCAATGTGTGGAGGTTTGTCACATGGATTGAAAGATGATATATTACACTTTTAAGATAAAATGGGAATTTCTTTTCGCAAATCAAATCAAATCAAATTTTATTGGTCACATACACATGGTTAGCGGATGTTAATGCAAGTGTAGCGAAATGCTTGTGCTTCTAGTTCCAACCGTGCAGTAATATCTAACAAGTAATCTAACAATTTCACAACAACTACCTTATACCTTATCTCTCATCTATATATTTATATGTACATGTTCTTATTCATTCCTTTACACAAGTGTAAAGGAATGAATAAGAACATGTACATATAAATATATAGATGAGAGATGGCTAAACAGCATAGGCAAGATGCAGTAGATGGTATAGAGGACAGTATATACATATGAGATGAGTAATGTAGGGTATGTAAACATTACAGTGGGGCAAAAAAGTATTTAGTCAGCCACTAATTGTGCAAGTTCTCCCACTTAAAAAGATGAGAGAGGCCTGTAATTTTCATCATAGGTTCACTTCAACTATGACAGACAAAATGAGACAAAAAATCCAGAAAATCACATTGTAGGATTTTTAATGAATTTATTTGCAAATGATGGTGGAAAATAAGTATTTGGTCAATAACAAAAGTTTATCTCAATACTTTGTTATATATATACCCTTTGTTGGCAATGACAGAGGTCAAACGTTTTCTGTAAGTCTTCACAAGGTTTTCACACACTGTTGCTGGTATTTTGGCCCATTCCTCCATGCAGATCTCCTCTAGAGCAGTGATGTTTTGGGGCTGTTGCTGGGCAACACGGACTTTCATCTCCCTCCAAAGATTTTCTATGGGGTTGAGATCTGGAGACTGGCTAGGCCACTCCAGGACCTTGAAATGCTGTATATAAAGTGGCATTGTTTAAAGTGACTAGTGATACATTTATTACATCCAATTTGTAATTATTAAAGTGGCTAGACACCATTCTTGTGTGTGTTTAATAAAAAAAATTGAAGAAAAAAAAAAAAAAGTGGCTAGAGATTTGAGTCAGTATGTTGGCAGCAGCCACTCAATGTTAGTGATGGCTGTTTAACAGTCTGATGGCTTTGAGATAGAAGCTGTTTTTCAGTCTCTCGGTCCCAGCTTTGATGCACCTGTACTGACCTCGCCTTCTGGAAGATAGCGACAGGATGCTCTCGATTGTGCATCTGTAAAGGCGTGTGAGTGTTTTTGGTGACAAGCCAAATTTCTTCAGCCTCCTGAGGTTGAAGAGGCACTGTTGCGCCTTCTCCACCACGCTGTCTGTGTGGGTGGACCATTTCAGTTTGTCTGTGATGTGTATGCCGAGGAACTTATATCTTTCCACCTTCTCCACTACTGTCCCGTCGATGTGGAAAGGGGGCTGCTCCCTCTGCTGTTTCCTCTGCTGTTTCATCTCCTTTGTTTTGTTGACATTGAGTGTGAGGTTATTTTCCTGACACCACACTCCGAGGGCCCTCACCTCCTCCCTGTAGGCCATTTCGTTGTTGGTAATCAAGCCTACCACTGTAGTGTCGTCTGCAAACTTGATGATTGAGTTGGAGGCGTGCATGTCCACGCCGTCATGGGTGAACAGGGAGTACATGATAGGGCTGATTACGCACCCTTGTGAGGCCCCAGTGTTGAGGATCAGCGGGGTGGAGGTGTTGTTTCCTACCCTCACCACCTGGGGGCGGCCCGTCAGAAAGTCCAGGACCCAGTTGCACAGGGCGGGGTCGAGACTCAGGGTCTCAAGCTTAATGACGAGTTTGGAGGGTACTATGGTGTTAAATGCTGAGCTGTAATCGATGAACATCATTCTTACATAGGTATTCCTCTTGTCCAGATGGGTTATGGCAGAGTGCTGTGTGATTGAAATTGCGTCGTCTGTGGACCTATTGGGGAGGTAAGCAAATTGGAGTGGGTCTAGGGTGTCAGGTAGGGTGGAGGTGATATGATCCTTGACTAGTCTCTCAAAGCACTTCATGATGACAGAAGTGAGTGCTACGGGGTGATAGTCGTTTAGCTCAGTTACCTTAGCTTTCTTGGAAACAGGAACAATGGTGGCCCTCTTGAAGCATGTGGGAACAGCCGACTGGGACAGGGATTGATTGAATATGTCCGCCTTGCAGCCTTGCGTCGGTTAACATGTTTAAATGTTTTACTCACGTTGGCATAGTTTGTCTGGGAGCAAGACATCCGTGTTCGCGACAGGGCTGGTTTTCTTTTTGTAATCCGTGATTGACTGTAGACCCTGCCACATACGTCTCAAATCTGAGCTGTTGAATTGTGACTCTACTTTGTCTCTATACTGACGCTTAGCTTGTTTTATTGCCTTGCGGAGGGAATAGCTACACTGTTTGTATTCAAAATAAGGCTTTGCAACTTGCAACAATACTCCCAACAAACAAAAGTGGCGTTTTGCATATAGTGAAGTCAGAACACAGGAGATTGGTGGCAGCTTAATCGGGAGAACAGGCTTGTGGTAATGGCGGGAGCAGAATCAGTGAAATGGTATCACATACATCAAACATATGGTTTCCAGTTGTTTGTTGCCATTCCATTTGCTCCCTTCAAGCCATTATTTTGAGCTGTCCTTCATTCAGCAGCCTCCATTTTGTCAGAACGATGTCAGAGTATGAAGGTAGAAGACATGACACTTAAGGTGATGATCAAATGAACATTATCATGCCTAATGCCAATTCATGAATATTGCAGATATATGGTTTATCTGACCTTAAAGTAGCAATCAGCAGTAGAAACAAAGCGGCATCCCCCCCTTTGGTTTGGTTAAAAGCTGAGGGATGCGGCTAGAGAAATGTAATCGCTCTGACAGAGCTATGGATGCAAGGACTGACCATCCATTATATCACATTTAGAATTTGAACCATGTTATGAGGCTATATAGTGTTTGTTTACATTTACTTTGTTTACAAACATTGGCGTAAAACAAGGTTATATTTTAGATCTGATGGGGTACGACAGTTGAACTAAGCTTATGAGGCATTTCTAAGTTATATTCTTCAAGAATCAATGCTTACATGTCATTCATTTATAAATCCCAAAATGTATGTAGCATCTGCTGATTTAAAAGCCTTCAATTTGGACTAGATTATTCTCCTTAACCCCAAAACTTCTGTCTGACTTGTATAGTGTTCTGCTGTCACCAGCACTATCTACCTAGTGCTATCTACCTAGTGCTATCTACCTAGTGCTATCTGCCTAGTGCTATCTACCTAGTGCTATCTACCTAGTGCTATCTACCTAGTGCTATCTACCTAGTGCTTTCTGCCTAGTGCTATCTGCCTAGTGCTATCTACCTAGTGCTATCTACCTAGTGCTATCTGCCTAGTGCTATCTGCCTAGTGCTATCTACCTAGTGCTATCTACCTAGTGCTTTCTGCCTAGTGCTATCTGCCTAGTGCTATCTACCTAGTGCTTTCTGCCTAGTGCTATCTACCTAGTGCTATCTACCTAGTGCTTTCTGCCTAGTGCTTTCTGCCTAGTGCTATCTGCCTAGTGCTATCTACCTAGTGCTATCTACCTAGTGCTATCTGCCTAGTGCTATCTACCTAGTGCTTTCTGCCTAGTGCTATCTGCCTAGTGCTATCTACCTAGTGCTATCTACCTAGTGCTATCTGCCTAGTGCTATCTACCTAGTGCTATCTACCTAGTGCTATCTACCTAGTGCTATCTGCCTAGTGCTATCTGCCTAGTGCTATCTACCTAGTGCTATCTACCTAGTGCTATCTGCCTAGTGCTATCTGCCTAGTGCTATCTGCCTAGTGCTGTCTGCCTAGTGCTATCTGCCTAGTGCTATCTGCCTAGTGCTATCTGCCTAGTGCTGTCTGCCTAGTGCTATCTGCCTAGTGCTGTCTGCCTAGTGCTGTCTGCCTAGTGCTATCTGCCTAGTGCTATCTACCTAGTGCTATCTGCCTAGTGCTATCTGCCTAGTGCTATCTGCCTAGTGCTATCTACCTAGTGCTGTCTGCCTAGTGCTATCTGCCTAGTGCTATCTGCCTAGTGCTATCTACCTAGTGCTATCTGCCTAGTGCTATCTGCCTAGTGCTATCTACCTAGTGCTATCTGCCTAGTGCTATCTGCCTAGTGCTATCTGCCTAGTGCTATCTACCTAGTGCTATCTGCCTAGTGCTGTCTACCTAGTGCTGTCTGCCTAGTGCTATCTGCCTAGTGCTATCTGCCTAGTGCTATCTGCCTAGTGCTATCTACCTAGTGCTATCTACCTAGTGCTATCTACCTAGTGCTATCTGCCTAGTGCTATCTGCCTAGTGCTATCTACCTAGTGCTGTCTGCCTAGTGCTATCTGCCTAGTGCTATCTACCTAGTGCTATCTGCCTAGTGCTATCTGCCTAGTGCTATCTGCCTAGTGCTATCTACCTAGTGCTATCTGCCTAGTGCTATCTGCCTAGTGCTATCTACCTAGTGCTGTCTGCCTAGTGCTATCTACCTAGTGCTATCTTCCTAGTACTATTTGCCTAGTGCTATCTGCCTAGTGCTATCTGCCTAGTGCTATTTACCTAGTGCTGTCTGCCTAGTGCTATCTGCCTAGTGCTATCTACCTAGTGCTATCTGCCTAGTGCTATCTGCCTAGTGCTATCTGCCTAGTGCTATCTACCTAGTGCTATCTGCCTAGTGCTATCTACCTAGTGCTATCTGCCTAGTGCTATCTGCCTAGTGCTATCTGCCTAGTGCTATCTGCCTAGTGCTATCTACCTAGTGCTGTCTGCCTAGTGCTATCTACCTAGTGCTATCTTCCTAGTACTATTTGCCTAGTGCTATCTGCCTAGTGCTATCTGCCTAGTGCTATTTACCTAGTGCTGTCTGCCTAGTGCTATCTGCCTAGTGCTATCTACCTAGTGCTATCTTCCTAGTACTATTTGCCTAGTGCTATCTGCCTAGTGCTATCTGCCTAGTGCTATCTGCCTAGTGCTATTTACCTTAGTGCTATCTGCCTAGTGCTATCTACCTAGTGCTATCTACCTAGTGCTTTCTGCCTAGTGCTATCTGCCTAGTGCTATCTACCTAGTGCTATCTACCTAGTGCTATCTACCTAGTGCTATCTGCCTAGTGCTATCTACCTAGTGCTATCTACCTAGTGCTATCTGCATAGTGCTATCTACCTAGTGCTATCTACCTAGTGCTATCTACCTAGTGCTATCTGCCTAGTGCTATCTACCTAGTGCTATCTACCTAGTGCTATCTGCATAGTGCTATCTACCTAGTGCTATCTACCTAGTGCTATCTACCTAGTGCTATCTGCCTAGTGCTATCTACCTAGTGCTATCTACCTAGTGCTATCTACCTAGTGCTATCTGCATAGTGCTATCTACCTAGTGCTATCTACCTAGTGCTATCTACCTAGTGCTATCTGCCTAGTGCTATCTACCTAGTGCTATCTACCTAGTGCTATCTACCTAGTGCTATCTACTGTACCTAGTGCTGTTGTGTGATCTGGGATCATGTTTCACCACTACTCCTCTCAGCCTTGGTTGAGTGTGTTAGTGGAAATCCCATTCACCCTCTCCCTCCCTTTTGTCCCAGTCGAGTGGTCACCTAATAACAACGCTCTGTTTAGTGAGACCCCAGTCGACTGTTTGATCACTTTCATGGAGAGAGGGAGAAATCGAGGGCAATAATTGGATGGTTAAATAAATAAAAAATGATACCTCGCCGACCCCTCTCTCTCTCTTTCTCCCTCTCTCTCCCTCACTCGTATTCACGCCTCCTCTTCCCACCGAACTGCATTATCTTTCCCCTTTGAAAAAATCCAAACATCAGACACCGCAAAGACACGAAGATGGCTGGGGGAAAAAAATCAATACAAATTACGATGGAGAAAGTGGCACTGATGGCTGGAATTGCAGCATATGTTTACACTAAATCAGGCAATCTATCTTCATATGGGGTATGTAATGCGTAGGGGGTCAGGGTTCGCGCAGCGCGTCGGCGCTCTCCAATTACTCAGGCTCTTTGCGAGAAGGCTGCCGTATCGATTGGCTGAGAGGACAGGGGCCTACAGGCAGCCAATGGGGCGCTGGGGTCAAAGTGCTAGGGGATTTTAATAAGGGGAAGTAATGGTCTTAATTTCTGGGGGGCAGTAGAGGGAGAGACGTCTGCTCCACTACCCTCCAGTCTCCCCGGCGAGATGAGGTTCTCTTTCTGCCCTCTCTCTCTCTCTCTCTCTCTCTCTCTCTCTCTCTCTCTCTCTCTCTCCCTCCCTCCCTCCCTCCCTCCCTCCCTCTCCCTCTTCCTGTGTGTGTCCATTCCTTCTCTCCTTCACTTGTTCTCTCACTTGTCCTACTCTCTTGGTAGATGGCTGTTTTTAGAATTCTCCCTGTTTGTGTTGAAATTCCCTTTCCCAATACTCTGCCTTAACGCTCTGACAAGGCCTTAGGAATACCTTATTATCCAAAGACATCCGTTTGGTTTCAAAGTAGACTATCCCCTCTTCATCCCAACAAGGGAGAAATCGTCCATGAGAGAGTAATCCATTCCAGGCCTCTCGTGGGCCAGGGGCAGAGATTCAAAATGGCAGTCTGTGTGGAGAGTGAACGTGTAGGCTCCGTCACCCTTCAGATAACATCCCCACCCAGCCCCAGCCTGAAAGCCCTTTTCTCCTTCCCTTGGTGTGAAACGGGCCTCCAACAAATTTGATTTAGCAGCTCGCGGGTGCCCATTCCTGAGGAAAGAAAACAAATATTGTTATAATGGTAATAACATCTATTTGCCGCTCGCAACAAACAGCAGCGGGCCTTTGAAAAGACCCTGCGCTGCTGCTGCCACCTTATTCTTATTCATGAAAGCGCCGGTTATGCATATTAGTGCAAACTCGCTATTCTACTTACTGGCATTTGGTGTGTCAATCATCCTTACAGGGCAAGAAGGCTGACAAATTGTCCCCAAAGTCAAATTTGACAGCCTTTTCTGATTAATGGGCTTGATTATGGAGAACTATCTCCCTAACTCATTTCCGGGTGTTTCTCTTTTCCCCTTCGTATTGAAACGGAGAGGAACGGAGATTGTGTTGTTTTCAAATGGGGGGGGGGGGGGGGGTAATGAAATAAAAAAGGGGGGTATGTGAGGGGCTTAGAGTGAGGGTGGTGCAATTGAATTAGTTAGGAATGCTCTGTGAAAGGGTGAGTGACTGGGACAGGTTGAGTAGAAGGTCTCACGCTTAATAAACAGCAGTAGAATAAAGAGGGAGACATGCCGGTGGGGGAAGAGATGGGCTGACACAAGGCCATTGTAGAGCTCCTGTATCAGGGCAGGACAGCCAGGCAGGGGAGATATGCTACTCTAGAATGTGACATAATACCTTCATAAGGTCATCATAAGGCCTTCAGAAGGTCTACATAGGCAAACAGATGTACAAATATTTTTAAAAACACGATTAAAATGTGCTATTGGAAGCTATAGAAGAGCAATGCATGTTTGAGCCCCTCCATTTGGTTTGTAGAGATATCACTCAGCAATATTCTAACCATGATAATACTCTCTCTTTCCAGCCTTGAATGAGCCTACCATCGACTACGGCTTCCAGAGGCTACAGAAAGTCATCCCCAGACACCCAGGAGATCCCGAGAGGTTACCTAAGGTCAGTGATACGCCTCAGAGGACACCAAGGAGTACATCATCCCCTGTTGTTACTCCAAAGACCAACCAGACCATATAGACTTCGGACTGCCAAATATCTGAGTTTATAGAGGGCAAACCAGATATGTTAGATTGTATTCATTTGTTCCACTCAATATGGACCTGGCCTTTGGAACATACTCCGATGCCAAGGGGCACATTGTTCTGATAACTTGTACAATTGGAAACAGGTGTTTATATGATGTTGTATTGGTGTTGTAGAGTTTGAGACAGTGTTTCTGGTCTTGTTATTTTTAGGTTTGAGGTAGTAACAAACATGCAGATGCAAAGTCACTGCTTATACAAATATATCTTCATTCCATGCATACGTGTAGACACATAAACTGAGTGTACAAAACATGTCATAGACTGACCAGGTGAATCCAGGTGAAAGCTATGATCCCTTATTGATGTAACCTGTTATATCCACTTCAATCAGTCTATATTAAGGGTTGGAGACAGGTTGAAGAAGGATTTTTAAGCCTTGAGACAATTGAGACATGGATTGTGAATGTGTGCCATTCAGAGTGTGAATAGGCAAGACAAAATATTTAAGTGCCTTTGAATGGGGTATGGTAGTAGGTGCCAGGGGCACCGGATCGAGTGTGTCAAGTACTGCAGAGCTGCTGGGTTTTTCACTCTCAACAGTTTCCCGTGTGTATCAAGAACGGCCCACCACCCAAAGGACATCCAGTCAACTTGACACAAAAGTGGGAAGCATTGGAGTCAACATGGGCCAGCATCCTTGTGGAATGTTTTTGATACCTTGTAAAGTCCAAGTACTGACGAATTGAGGCTGTTCTGAGGGCAAAAGGGGGTGCAACTCAATATTTGGAAGGTATTCCTAATGTTTTGTAAACTTAGTGTAGACGCACGCAAGCACGCACACACGCACACACACATTAGGCAGGGCCAAGAACACAGGCAGCCGTCAGGTGCCCTGGGCGGTTTGCCGCCTGGTTAGTATGAAAAGATTATTTTCCCCCTAAAAAGGTGCACCACTAAATGAGTGAGATTGTTTTGGGCAGGGAACTGCTGTAAGAGGGATACGATCAGATGGGGCCTGACAGTCTAAAACAGCTGCCAAATTGAAACCATTTATCAAAATCTGACATCTGAGATCCAGTCACCAAAAACCCAGTTTATTTGTAAATTGATACTATTAGCGAGCATATATTGTCTGGCCCCTTTGATGCCCTGATTTGTGGCGGAGGGAGAATGTCCCTATCAGCCGTTATATATTTATTTATTCAAAAGAAAACTCAATAAGCGTATAGATTTTCCTCCGTCTTCTCTTCAGCCGCTAGCTTTCTCGACATTTTAGACAGAAGGAAATAACAACAAGACTAACACGGAAAAGCTTGCTATTCGTGAAGTACCTCATTGTTCTCACCCAATGTGGCTTGTCAGGAAAGACTCACACGGTCACTCTGGAACAGTAACGCTGACATTTCATCCCTTTGTTATCCTCTCTCCTTTGCTTTTATTGAAGGACGGAAAGGTTGGTCAGGACCATTTGTAGAGTCTCTTAGGCAGAGAGCAAAGCTACCCCAAGCTACATTGAGGCAATAGGCACCAACACTTGCTATTGGAACCAATTGAAGTCAAATTGAAGTAATTTTTTTTAAGCAGGAAGCTACAGAGCAAGTCTAGAAGGGTGGGAATAAGTGGGATTCCATGTAAATAATGACAGGGGAAAACACTGGCTGTTGGTTTTTGATGTTTTCCTTTGTAGCTGAGAAACCCCATTTGAGTGATTAGATTAGGAGGTTGGCAGTCGTACTTCTCCAACGAGCCGGTCCCAGAGCTGGAACCCTAGCCCCAGTGATAGACAGACAGAGCAGACCGGGGCTAAAGCATGGCCAACTGGTTACTGATGACCTCGGAGGCTGGGGCTGGATCAGTTCGCCTCTAATTTCATTTCCAGTCTGCCTTGGCTGCAAGCAGACACTTCCCCATCCAGATCTATGGAGGATATGTGGTTTAAGCTCTAGCCTTCCCTCATTGCTCAGCATGGGAGGCAGCAGCATATTTGCGAGGTCCAGGATCTTTGCGGTAGAAGACCCATTCCCAGGTTACGGCAAGTTTAACGGCCTATGAATCCTCTTAAATAGACACCTGGATGGTGATGCGTTCCTTACACGTGGAGGGCCTATTTTCCTAAGATACGGCCATACGGGAGGCCTGTTTTGATACAGAGCAGACAAACAAATGGAGACTGAGCTAAAAACCTAACCAAGGTGAAGATTTTGCTGTCTTGTCGGCCAAAATTTGTTAACAGCTGAAAAAGCATGTTCTGGCCTTATATGAACTCTTAGGCTAGTTCTGTTTGGCCATTACATCTGAATCAACTGCCAGGGTTAATGGGGCAATTATATTCAATGCAATGTTAGTGCTGGTCTGTAACAAAAGCCTGCACTCCCTATATCTAGTCCAGGACCTGAGCTGTTAGTTTGTGCTCTAATCTACACTGAACAAAAATATAAACGCAACATGTAAAGTGTTGGTTTCATGAGTTGAAATAAAAAATCCCAGAAATGTTCCATATGCACAAATAGCTTATTTATCTCAAAATGTGTGCACAAATTTGTTTACATCCTTGTTAGTGAGCATTTCTCCTTTGCCAATATAATACATCTACTTGACAGGTGTGGCATATCAAGAAGCTCATTAAACAGCATGATATTTACACAGGTGCACCTTGTGCTGGGGACAATAGCAGTTTTGTCACACAACACAATGCCACAGATTTCTCAAGTTTTGAGGGAGCGTGCAATTGGCAGAGCGTGCAGTTCACCAGAGTGGTTGCCAGACCATTGAATGTTAATTTCTCTACCATAACCTGCCTCCAACGTTGTTTTAGAGAATTTGGCAGTACATCCAACCGGCATCACAACCGCAGACCACATGTAACCACGCCAGCGCAGGACCTCCACATCCGGCTTCTTCACCTGTGGGATCGTCTGGGGGGGGGGGGGGGGGTAGCTAGAGATAGCTAGAGGTAGCGCTCCCTTTGTGTTGCAGCTAGGTGGCTGCGGGACGACTGTGCAGAGCCAGGCAAAGGGTGATTTATCATTGTTAAGGGACCTGTCGGAAGGCTTCTTCTCCCGGGTCTGCTGATCCCTTCTCTCCGGGAACCTCTGGAACCAGGGAGCCATCCTCCCATAATTGAGCTCCTGGAAAGCAGTGGAAGAAAATAGGTGGAATATGTCTGGCAGACGCAAGGAGGACTGGGGCGTTGGGGGCTAGGGGCACGGGCTGGGGCTCAGGGGGTTGGGTTAGGTGAGATGGGTAGACGAGTTACGGGAGAGATTTTGCTCATGTTCAGTCTAATGTTTGATAAGTAGGATGCAGTTATTTGCACTATGATAAAGGCACATTCCATAACATTTTCACATGAAAAAGGCACTTATTAATGTCTTTCTGTAATAGTAAAGACATACAATTCCTTGAGAGAAATACTATTTTGTATTGTCACTAAAATGTTATATAGTACTGCACATTAAAAGTAGCCCTGAGAGGAAGTGACATAGGCTGGGTTTCCAGTTGATAGGTTATGAATTGTAATTCAATTTATAGATACAGAAGTTCAGGTGTGTTTTTTAAAATTTTTATTTAACCTTTGCTTAACTGGGCAAGTCAGTGAAGAACAAATTCTTATTTTCAATGACGGCCTAGGAACAGTAGGTTAACTGCCTTGTTCAGGGGCAGAACAACAGAGTTTTACCTTGGCAACTTGTGGATTCGATCTAGCAACCTTTCGGTTACTGGCCCAACACTCTAACTACTAGGCTACCTGCTGCCCCAAGTCATGAATTGGAGAGAAAAAAATCCTCATAGAAAATGACAGGCATTTTCAAACTCATGAGTCAAAATAGAATTCATTTCCTCAATCGACCTGACTTGAAGATGACCCCAGTCAGTTTAGGATATTCTATAATTCCTGCTCTTTCATATCGTTCTTCTTGTGAGTTATTCCACCTGGAGCTCTGAAGTACCCTAAAGAGACGTTCACTCTCTAGATGTGTGGTCTGTCGCTCCAGAATACTGTATGTGCCTTTCCCTCTTGGCCTGGATACAGATGAGAGCATGGAGCATGGTGGATGAAATGATTTCCACCTCTGTCTGAAGTCATAAAAGAGAGACATACACTAGCTAAAACCTGTTTTCCCCCCGGTGTAAGGTAGAAAGGGCTTTAAAGACATCAGTGTCGAGGCTTCCAGGATAGAGGCTGGGAACAGACTCTTCCTGCTCACACATAGGGAGGGAGTCTCTTGTAGGGCCAACTTCTCATCCCGTCCTGGCAGTTGACCCATTGAGGATGGAGGAGAGAATTCTCCTTTCTTTCCCTCCTGTCCTCCGTCAAGTCCCCTCTCCTTCCCCCTTCATGGTGGTGAGGTGCTCTCTCTCTCTCTCTCTCTACTAGAGTATGTAGGGAATCTTTCCACCCTTGCATATTCCATGTTTGATGTTTATTCATATTGCAAATGGGTAATTTCAAGAATCAAGATACTACCCTTATATTGAATTCAAGTGACACTCACACTTTGTACTAGCACTATAAACCAGCATTTTACACACCATTGAAACGTCTGTAGTATCTTCATCTCCTCAATCTTTCAGATCATTGGCTGAGGTGATTATTGAATGAGCCGTCACACTGCTTCTCTCCCACCATCCCTACATCCCTCTATCCCTCCATCCATCCCCCCTCTATCTCTCCATCCCTCTATCCCTCCATCCATCCCCCCTCTATCTCTCCATCCCTCTATCCCTCTATCCCTCCCCCTCTATCTCTCCATCCCTCTATCCCTCCATCCATCCCCCCTCTATCTCTCCATCCCTCTATCCCTGCATCCTTCCATCCCTCCCTCCATCCCCCTCTCTCCCCTCAGAGGTGTGGGCCAGTGATAAGAGATTATGATGATAACTGGGAGGCAGTGCATTACCGTATTGATTGGGGCTGAGCTTTCAGCGGCGTTAAAGCACCGCGCTCTGATTGCCGGCACTTGCGCTGACAGGAATCCAATGGCGTTGTCTCTCCTCGTCGCTATAGGGAGGGGTGTGTGTGCATGTGTGGGTATATGGGTGTTGGGAGGGTGGGGTGTATGTGTGTGTAAGGGAGGGGGGGGGGGGTTATGAGTGTGAATGTGGATATGTGTGTGTGTGTGTGTGTGGGTGTATGTGTGTGTGGTTCACAACAAGGCAGTGCAAGGCCCATCTCTCACATCCATACACATGCCTCCCACCCCCGTCCCAACAGCTACAGGACCACAAGACCTAGGCATAGATAACCCTCACTGTTATGTCACAAATTCTGTGATGTATTTTCAATGGTCCAAGTCAAGTAACATGACATGAAATTAGGTTCTCAGAACAGATGGCCTGTTCTTAATTGGTTATCTAAAGGTTCTCAGAACAGATGGCCTGTTCTTAGTTGGTTATCTAAAGGTTCTCAGAACAGATGGCCTGTTCTTAGTTGGTTATCTAAAGGTTCTCAGAACAGATGGCCTGTTCTTAATTGGTTATCTAAAGGTTCTCAGAACAGATGGCCTGTTCTTAGTTGGTTATCTAAAGGTTCTCAGAACAGATGGCCTGTTCTTAGTTGGTTATCTAAAGGTTCTCAGAACAGATGGCCTGTTCTTAATTGGTTATCTAAAGGTTCTCAGAACAGATGGCCTGTTCTTAGTTGGTTATCTAAAGGTTCTCAGAACAGGCATCCTGTTCTTAATTGGTCATCTAAAGGTTCTCAGAACAGGCAGCCTGTTCTTAATTGGTTATCTAAAGGTTCTCAGAACAGGCAGCATGTTCTTAGTTGGTTATCTAAAGGTTCTCAGAACAGGCAGCCTGTTCTTAATTGGTCATCTAAAGGTTCTCAGAACAGGCAGCCTGTTCTTAGTTGGTTATCTAAAGGTTCTCAGAACAGGCAGCCTGTTCTTAGTTGGTTATCTAAAGGTTCTCAGAACAGATGGCCTGTTCTTAATTGGTTATCTAAAGGTTCTCAGAACAGATGGCCTGTTCTTAGTTGGTTATCTAAAGGTTCTCAGAACAGATGGCCTGTTCTTAGTTGGTTATCTAAAGGTTCTCAGAACAGATGGCCTGTTCTTAATTGGTTATCTAAAGGTTCTCAGAACAGATGGCCTGTTCTTAGTTGGTTATCTAAAGGTTCTCAGAACAGGCATCCTGTTCTTAATTGGTCATCTAAAGGTTCTCAGAACAGGCAGCCTGTTCTTAATTGGTTATCTAAAGGTTCTCAGAACAGGCAGCCTGTTCTTAGTTGGTTATCTAAAGGTTCTCAGAACAGGCAGCCTGTTCTTAGTTGGTTATCTAATTGTTGTTATTGTCTGGATTTAATTAGCTAAATCCATTGTAGATTAGTGAGCTGAGGAATTTCTGTACATAACGAAGTGCTTCATTTATTCTGCGATAATACTCTGGAGAATGTCCTCCAAGAGTCTTTTCTTTGCATTTGTTTTCAAGATTGGGGTTATTTAGGGGGTTGTTCTTAGCATCAGAAACTGGCCACACACTTCAAACAATTGAACGCACGCACGCACGCACGCACACACACACACACACACACACACACACACACACACACACACACACACACACACACACACACACAAAAACATACAAAAACATACAAAAACATACAAAAAACACGCAAACCGAAGCAGAGTAGCACCAACGAGCAGTAAGGCCTCGAAGGTGTCGTTACCTTGAGAAGGCTGTTGTGTCTGTCATTGCCTAATGAAAAAAGGAGAGACCAACTGTGGCAAACACACACACACCAGTGTGTAGAGGCAGGAATGTGTGTTTGTGTGTCTCTATGTGTGTGGGTTTGAGGCATCGGGCGGGAGGGGGTTGCCAAAGATCCCTGTGGCAGGCAGGGTGTTGCAGCCGCCAAGCCTCAGAGACATTAACTAACTTCTGTTTTATAATGGAGATTAATGAAGCGAGCACATGCCAGAGGGGGAGAGGAGAGGAGAGACGATAAGAGGAAAGAGGATGAGAGGAGGGGAGGAGGGGTCCGAGATACACTCCTCATGGGGGTATAGCGGTTGGCAGTGCCAAGGTGTGACAGATTGTGCCCTCTCTCAGTGGATAGGGACAGGGGACAGGGTTTGGGTGTAGAGCTGGGGGTGGGGTGGAGATTGACGAGAGCTCTATTGCTTTTTTTGTGGTGGGGTGGTGGTGTCTGTGTGACTGTGTATCTGTGTGACTGTGTGTCTGTGTGCCTGCAGGATAGCTGTGGGGTCAGTAGGACTGTTGGGGTGTCTGTCTGTCTGCAGGATAGCTGTGGGGTCAGTAGGAGTGTTGGGGTGTCTGTCTGTCTGTCTGTCTGTCTGTCTGTCTGTCTGTCTGTCTGTCTGTCTGTCTGTCTGTCTGTCTGTCTGTCTGTCTGTCTGTCTGTCTGTCTGTCTGTCTGTCTGTCTGCAGAATAGCTGTGGGGTCAGTAAGAGTGTTGTGGTGTCTGTGTGACTGTGTGACTGTGTGCCTGCAGAATAGGAGTGTTGAGGTGGGCAGGTGGGTGTGTGTCTGCAGGATAGCTGTGGGGTTAGTAGGAGTGTTGGGGTGGACAGGTGGGTGTGTGTGCAGGATAGCTGTGGGGTTAGTAGGAGTGTTGGGGTGGGCAGGTGGGTGTGTGTCTGCAGGATAGCTGTGGGGTTAGTAGGAGTGTTGGGGTGGACAGGTGGGTGTGTGTGCAGGATAGCTGTGGGGTTAGTAGGAGTGTTGGGGTGGACAGGTGGGTGTGTGTCTGCAGGATAGCTATGGGGTTAGTAGGAGTGTTGAGGTGGACAGGTGGGTGTGTGTCTGCAGGATAGCTATGGGGTTAGTAGTAGTGTTGGGGTGGACAGGTGGGTGTGTGTCTGCAGGATAGCTATGGGGTTAGTAGGAGTGTTGGGGTGGACAGGTGGGTGTGTGTCTGCAGGATAGCTGTGGGGTCAGTAGGAGTGTTGGGGTGGACAGGTGGGTGTGTGTCTGCAGGATAGCTGTGGGGTTAGTAGTAGTGTTGGGGTGGACAGGTGGGTGTGTGTCTGCAGGATAGCTATGGGGTTAGTAGGAGTGTTGGGGTGGACAGGTGGGTGTGTGTCTGCAGGATAGCTGTGGGGTTAGTAGGAGTGTTGGGGTGGACAGGTGGGTGTGTGTCTGCAGGATAGCTATGGGGTCAGTAGGAGTGTTGGGGTGGACAGGTGGGTGTGTGTCTGCAGGATAGCTGTGGGGTTAGTAGGAGTGTTGGGGTGGACAGGTGGGTGTGTGTCTGCAGGATAGCTATGGGGTCAGTAGGAGTGTTGGGGTGGGCAGGTGGGTGTGTGTCTGCAGGATAGCTATGGGGTCAGTAGGAGTGTTGGGGTGGGCAGGTGGGTGTGTGTCTGTAGGATAGCTGTGGGGTCAGTAGGAGTGTTGGGGTGGGCAGGTGGGTGTGTGTCTGCAGGATAGCTGTGGGGTCAGTAGGAGTGTTGAGGTGGGCAGGTGGGTGTGTGTCTGCAGGATAGCTATGGGGTCAGTAGGAGTGTTGAGGTGGGCAGGTGGGTGTGTGTCTGCAGGATAGCTATGGGGTCAGTAGGAGTGTTGGGGTGGGCAGGTGGGTGTGTCTGCAGGATAGCTGTGGGGTCAGTAGGAGTGTTGAGGTGGGCAGGTGGGTGTGTGTCTGCAGGATAGCTATGGGGTCAGTAGGAGTGTTGAGGTGGGCAGGTGGGTGTGTGTCTGCAGGATAGCTGTGGGGTCAGTAGGAGTGTTGGGGTGGGCAGGTGGGTGTGTGTCTGCAGGATAGCTGTGGGGTCAGTAGGAGTGTTGGGGTGGGCAGGTGGGTGTGTCTGCAGGATAGCTGTGGGGTCAGTAGGAGTGTTGGGGTGGGCAGGTGGGTGTGTCTGCAGGATAGCTGTGGGGTTAGTAGGAGTGTTGGGGTGGGCAGGTGGGTGTGTGTCTGCAGGATAGCTGTGGGGTTAGTAGGAGTGTTGGGGTGGGCAGGTGGGTGTGTCTGCAGGATAGCTGTGGGGTCAGTAGGAGTGTTGGGGTGGGCAGGTGGGTGTGTCTGCAGGATAGCTGTGGGGTCAGTAGGAGTGTTGGGGTGGGCAGGTGGGTGTGTGTCTGCAGGATAGCTGTGGGGTCAGTAGGAGTGTTGGGGTGGGCAGGTGGGTGTGTCTGCAGGATAGCTGTGGGGTCAGTAGGAGTGTTGGGGTGGGCAGGTGGGTGTGTCTGCAGGATAGCTGTGGGGTCAGTAGGAGTGTTGGGGTGGGCAGGTGGGTGTGTCTGCAGGATAGCTGTGGGGTTAGTAGGAGTGTTGGGGTGGGCAGGTGGGTGTGTGTCTGCAGGATAGCTGTGGGGTCAGTAGGAGTGTTGGGGTGGGCAGGTGGGTGTGTGTCTGCAGGATAGCTGTGGGGTCAGTAGGAGTGTTGGGGTGGGCAGGTGGGTGTGTGTCTGCAGGATAGCTGTGGGGTTAGTAGGAGTGTTGGGGTGGGCAGGTGGGTGTGTGTCTGCAGGATAGCTGTGGGGTCAGTAGGAGTGTTGGGGTGGGCAGGTGGGCACAGAGGAAGGGCAGTCTGGCGTGGTGGATCTCAGATAGATGTGAAACTCTACTAAGGTACACGCACACACAGGCACATGTATGAACAACACACACACACACACACACACACACACACACACACGCTCACGCATGCTCTTTATTTAAAACATGTCCACATAGAAAAAATAAAACCAACCAGTATATTAGTGAATCTAATTTCCATTGATGTATATATTCAGAAGAGAATCCATGAAGTTATCAAAAACTCACACACCCCTTCCTCACTCTGTAACTCAGGCCTGCCCATCTGGACAGATGGTAATTCCTCAGACTGATTCGACTTTACTTGGATCCTTTTTCCTGAGGTCATATTTTGTCGTGGGAAATGAGGGACAGAAAGGGAGAAGAGCATCCTCACACACTCTTCCACTGTCAAACAGTGAACACAGGGCTAACGGTAGAGGGAATAGTTAAATGATTATATGATAAGAAAAAAAGTTATTCCTGGCCATGTTCACCACAGCACTGCACATTTCGTTTGACAGCGTTTTGTTTTTACACAAGGAAAAGGCTAGATGTGTTGTAGGGACCAATCAGGCTCCAGCCAGGCAGACAGAGGCCCCTCCTCATTGTAAAACCCCAGAGACCTCCAGCAGAGGCTCCCACAACACCAGCTCTCATCCCCAGAGCCCTGGAAACAACAACCAACCCAGCTCTCCCCACCTCACCCACTCCTCTTCTCTGTCCTCCTTACGTCACGTCTCCTTTCCTCTCCTCTCCTCTCCCCACCTCACCCACTCCTCTTCTCTGTCCTCCTTACGTCACGTCTCCTTTCCTCTCCTCTTCTCTGTCCTCCTTACGTCACGTCTCCTTTCCTCTCCTCTCCTCTCCCCACCTCACCCACTCCTCTTCTCTGTCCTCCTTACGTCACGTCTCCTTTCCTTTCCTCTCCTCTCCTCTCCCCACCTCACCCACTCCTCTTCTCTGTCCTCCTTACGTCACGTCTCCTTTCCTCTCC
>NC_088401.1:60646990-60861990 GCF_034236695.1 Oncorhynchus nerka
TTCCCTCTCCTCGCCGCCTCTCCTGGATTACCTTTGACCTTTTTCAAAGGGAGGCCAGAGAGGACAGAGGAGAGAGGATGCAGGATTTGAGCAAATCCAATTGAGAAAATGTCACTCGCACCCATATTAGCATGTGAAACCTGATACAAGCTTTTTAACCCCTTTTTCTTGTTCCCTGAGCCAGAAAGGAGGGAAAACAACCCGAAGTGTAGTAGCTTTCAAAAACCAGGTGGGGGCACTCTTGTATTTCTTGCATCTCTTCCCATGTAGGCCATGAGGGAGATAAATTATGAAGTGTCAGATCTTCCCAGAGGCTTAATTCACAGATGCTAGCGTAGCGGTGTGCGTGGACAGACTTGGGCAAAGGTTTTGCTGTATTCTCTGCTCACATACTTACCAGGGAGTTGTCTGTGTCAGCGTGCAGCTGGGTCTAAGGGAGTACCAGAGATCATCCTATGGAGCTATGGGGGCAGCGTCAGTGTTTTTCTCCTGCCACAAACAAATTAAAAGTACAAGTGCACACCGACTTGGTTTGCTGGCAAATCACTGCATGGAGGCGTCTATGGACTCCTCCGGTACTGGGGGTGCCACTGCTCCCGGTCCTTTTCAGAATCGCCTACAAAGAGCAATTCAGTTTTAATCTGGCAGCATCTTCCTTCTATGAACTGGTTACAAAGAGTAACAGGAAAGGCCAAAGAAAGAGTGCTTTGTGTCAGGGTAAAACAGTTGGTGTTAAATCTTTGAGGCAAAAAGGCTGCTTTTTAAATCCGCTTTAAATCTATCAAATACTATTATCTCCTCCCTGTATCAATTAATCAAATCTTAAATAATAAGTTATGTAAGAGCTGTATATGCAATCATAAGGCAATCAGTTTCTCATCCACTGCTACCAAGAGAAACCTGTCTAACAGATCGGGGGCCAGTCTAGGTAAAGTGTGCTTCTCCAAAAACAAGCCTCCTGTATTGCTTTGGTATGTCTTAATGTTTCTTAGTAATTATTAGATGACTTGTGGCTGTCTTGATATGGACACCGCAGACTTATTTGGACAGTTAGCAACTTGTACCCACTCATTTTTTCTTCATGCTTTTGCCTATACGCTTACATTAAGCTAACATAGTTTCAGAACCCTATTTGACTGGATATTTAATATTTGTTAACCCTAATAAGTGAATCCAAAGACATAATGCCCGAATTAGACATTTCCTACTGTCACCAGTTAGCTTTAATTACCAAGAGTTGCTAGAACATTTCCATATCTGAGATGCCTATGCAGTTGAACACAATTTTAATTAAGGCCGCCGCCTCATGTGACAAGATTCTTGAAAGTCTTGACTCATGGTGCGATATGTCCATTTCAAGTTTCGTGTTCAATCTGACACGTTCTCAGCCCATGTAAACTAAATCATGATATCCCAATTGATTTGGTATTCTACAATGTTCGCCGACACAAACGTTGAGATGATGTGACTCCTCGACAATAGCTCCGTCACGTGCTATATTGTTGAGCTTCCAGTCACACCCTATTGAGTAAGACATCCGTCTAACCCTTGGGAAATCACTACTTGAGTTCAAATGAGATGTGTGGGCAGGTATAAAAGGACCGTCAGACAGTTTGTTTCTTCACATCGAAGCATTTTAAATGAGCATCATACTGTCTTTAACCAGCCTATTTAGAAGTAGATATGTGAAGGGGTAAGGAGACTGGCATCATACATGATAATCAGGTTGATCATTTAAGACATACACATACAGTCAAAGGTCAAACTTTCAGTTCCAATTCTCTGCATGTGCATACAACCGATGAGGTAACACTGCGATGTGTGATCGTGCAAGTGGTCTCTTTCAATACTATTTCAGTAAAGAAAGGAAAGGGAAAGGGGGATACCTAGTCAGTTGTACAACTGAATGCTTTCAACTGAAATGTGTCTTCCGCATTTGACCCAACTCCTCTGAATCAGAGAGGTTCGGGGTGGGGGGGGCTGCCTTAATCAACATCCATGTCTTCGGGGGCCCAGGGAACAGTGGGTTAGCTGTCTTGCTCAAGGACAGATCGTACTTGCATCGTGAAAACCGAGGTCATTTCACCTCTTAAATGTAACTTCATGTAGTCTACAGAAGTAATTATTAATCATGAGAGGAAACAATAACTAATTACGCTGCATAATCTAAGAAAGGTTCAAATCTCACAGTTCGGGTAAAAATAGTTATAAGTTGCTGAGGTGTAGTCACTTTTGAGAACACAAGATTAAGTACACAGTACAAATATGATAAAAATATGAAATATTTTGACATATTTCCTATTAAATAAAACTGCATGAATAAGGCTTGAAATTACATTCTCTAAAAATAGTATAATCCAATTTATAGACCCACTATAAGATTCCAGCTTCCTTATAACTATAAAATACATACAGTATTTGTATGTTTTAGTGCTAGAGAAAGTGCATATTTTCTAAAGTTCTGTCTTGAACAAAAGTCTGCCCCCATCGCTGTGAACGCCACACAGAGCTCTAGCTTGGCTTCTTGAACTTGTTAGGAACTCGCCTTTCATTTCACAGTAATCCTGTAAATCTACACTTTATGACCAAAAGTATGTGGACACATGCTTGTCGAACATCTCATTCCAAAATCTTGGGCATTAATAGGAGGTTGGTCCCCCCTTTGCTGCTATAACAGCCTCCACTCTTCTGGTTGGGGGACTTGCTTCCATTCAGCTACGAGCATTAGTGAGGTCAGGCACTTATGTTGGCCGATTAGGCCTGGCTCGCAGTCGGCGTTCCAATTCATCCCAAACGTGTTTCGAAGGGGTTGAGGTCAGGGCTCTGTGCAGGCCCGTAAAGTTTTTCCACACTGATCTCGACAAACCGTTTCTGTATGGACCTCGCTTTGTGCATGGAGCATTGTCATGCTGAAACAGGAAAGGGCCTGTTGCTACAAAGTTGGAAGCACAGAATCGTCTAGAATGTCATTATATGCTCTAGTGTTAAGATTTCCCTTTAAGGCCTACCCCGAACCATGAAAAACAGCCCCAGCCCATTATTACTCCTCCACCAAACATTACAGTTGGCACTATGCATTGGGGCAGGTAGCGTTCTCCTGGCATCCGCCAAACGTAGATTCTTCCAGGTGGTGAAGCGTGATTCATCACTCCAAAGAACACATTTCCACTGCTCCAGAGTCCAACGGCGGCAAACTTTACACCACTCCAGCCAACACGTGGCATTGCGCATGGTGATCTTAAGCTTGTGTGCAGCTGCTCTGCCACGGAAACCCATTTCACGAAGCTCCCGGCGAACAGTTCTTGTGCTGCTGATGCTTCCAACGGCAGTTTGGAACTCGGTGATGAGTGTTGCCACCGAGGACAGACAATTTTTACACGTTACTCGCTTCAGCACTCAGCGGTCCTTTTCTGTGAGCTTGTGTGACTTGACACTTCGTGGCTGAGCCATTGTTGCTCCTAGATGTTTACACTTCACAAAAACAGCACATACAGTTGACCGGGTAGCTCTAGCAGGACAGACATTTGACACACTGACTTGTTAGAAAGGTGGCATCTTATGACGATGCCACGTTGAAAGTCTCTGAGCTCTTCAGTAGGGCCATTCTATTGCCAATGTTTGTCTATGGAGATTGCATGGCTGTGTGCTATATTTTATACACCTGTCAGCAACAGGTGTGGCTGAAATAGCCAATCCCACTAATCTGAAGGGGTGTTCACATACTTTTGTATTTATAGTGTATGAAAAACAGAAGTGTTTGTTTAAAATCTGTGATGATTTTGTTTAGATTACTGGCTATACATTGACCGCTGAATGTTCTATAGTGATTAAACCACTCTGTCCTGCTGTGCTACGATGTAAGGATTGCAGGCATGTGCTTTGACAGTGGCTGTGACATAGGCTTCAGCCAGGAGTTGATGGACAGTCGGGAGAGTGAATGAAATGGTAGGAGGGACATCCCAGAATTTTAGGTGGTTCAGATTTCACATCCTACATCACACAGGCTCAAAACTACTATGTCTGCGGGAACCAGGGCTATCACTCAATGCAATTTTGTGAAAATGTTGGTCGGAACTGAAACAGGGGACTTTACATCTAAGAGGTTTTAAGAGTTCAGATAATAGAAAAGAGTCCATGTGTGATGATGGTCCCCAATGACACCAATGGAATCTATGTCCTCAAGTAAATAAAAAACAAAAGTACCTTATTTACATAAGTATTCAGACCCTTTACTCAGTACTTTGTTAAATCACTTTTGGCAGCATTTACAGGCTTGAGTCTTCTTGGATATAAGCTTTGCACACATGTATTTGGGGAGTTCCATTCTTCTCTGCAGATCCTCTCAAGCTCTGTCAGGTTGAATGGGGGGAGCATCGTTGCACAGCTATTTTCAGGTCTCTCCAGAGATGTTAGATCGGGTTCAAGTCCGGGCTCTGGCTAGGCCACTAAAGGACATTCAGAGACTTGATAAACATCCCAAAAGCATGATGCTGCTACCTCCATGCTTTACCATAGGGATTCCTCCAGGCGTGACTCCTGGCATTCAGAACTCCAAGCTGGCTGTTGAGTGCCTTTTATTGAGGAGTGGTTCTGTCTGGCCACACAACCGTAAAGGCCTGATTGGTGGAGTGCTGTATAGATGGTTGTCCTTCTGGAAAGTTCTCCCTTCGCCACAGAGGAACTCTGGAGCTCTGTCAGAGCGACCATCAGGTTCTTGGTCACGTCCCTGACCAAGTCCCTTTGCCCCCGATTGCTCATTTTGGCCGGGTGGCCAGCTCTAGGAAGAGTCTTGGTGGTTCCAAACTTTGTCCATTTAAGAATGATGGAGGCCACTGTCTGGGAGCTCTACAGACAATTCCTTCAACCTCTTGGCTTGGTTTTTGCTCTGATATGTACTGTCAACTGTGGGACCTTAAATAGACAAGCCGCATTTCTCTGTGCCTTTCCAAATCATGTCCAATCAATTAAATTTACCACAGTTGGACTCCAATCAATCTGCCGGGAGTCCCATAGGGTGGCGCAAAATTTACCTAGCGTCGTCCGGATTAGGGGAGGGTTTGGCCGGAGGGGTGGCTTTACTTGGCTCATCGCACTCTTGTGACTCCTTGGGATGGGCCGGGTGCCTACAGGCTGACCTTGGTTGTCGGGTGAACGGTGTTTCATTGGTGCGGTTGGCTTCCAGGTTAAGTGGGCGGGCAGGGTTGGGTAAGTTATTTTCTAAATGTAATCCGTTATAGTTACCTCTCCAAAATTGTATCAGTAATCTGATTACTTTCCCCTTGAGAAATTGAACAACATCTATTGCCGGATAAATCAATGTTATGGATGTTATATTTTACTTTATGGGTTGGTTATGTAGGCTTCTTCTAACCCATCACTTTCTACTACATATAATACTATGATTAAATTATATCTTTGCATTAAAAACCAAAATCAGAATTCCATTAATTCCAATAAATGTTATACTCCTTGATCTTCAAGAATGGGACTATTTAACGGCAGCTTCATTAAATAGTACCCGCAAAACACCAGTCAATGTCAACCGTGAAGAGGCGACTCCAGGATGCTGGCCTTCTGGACAGAGTTGCAAAGAAAAAGCCATATCTCAGACTGGCCAATAAAAATAAAGATTAAGATGGGCAAAAGAACACAGACACTGGACAGAGGAACTCTGCCTAGAAGGCCAGAAGAGTCGCCTCTTCATTGTTGACGTGGATTAGCTAACACAACATGCCATTGGAATACAGGAGTGATGATTGTTGATAATGGGCCTCTGTACGCCTATGTAGATATTCCATTAAAAAAGTCAGCCGTTTCCAATTACAATAGTCATTTACAACATTAACAATGTCTACACTGTATTACTGAACAATTTGATGCTATTTTAATGGACAAGTAATGTGATTTTCTTTTTAAAAAACAAGGACATTTACAAGTGACCACCAACTTTTGAACGTGTGTGTATATATGTATATTATATATATATATTAATCAAAAAATTGATGTAGTAACTACAGATTGCATCTTTTAAGTTCATCAAACATGTGTAAGTTTGATCATGTGTCCATTGGGTCTATGGATTTTTATTTATCAGGATGAATTAGATTGAGTAATAAAAGCCCCACTGTTATTCCATAGGCTTGGATCCGCACTGCAGCTGTTGCAAGAGCGCATTTTTCACTGGCAGTCCACTGGATTCAAAAACAATGATTGATAGGCAGCTTAAACTTCTTGAATTCCACCATTATTGGGTTCAAATACACATTTAGATTTGTTAACAGCCATCCACAACAACCACAATCTGTAAGCCGCAAATAGCTAAATGAGAGAGCAGCAGTGTGATTCACAATAATGCACTATGTAGATATCAATAATAAGTGATATCCGTATCGCTGTAGACTACAACACTGCTGTCATCCTTACCTCCAAGCGTTTATTCAAGTTGGATAATCTTTGGATGCCGACAGCAGTCGCACCATTGGAAGACATAGCTTGTACTATAGCTTACAAAAGCCTATTCCTGCTCTTTTCCTGCCATCCATCAAACACATTTGCTGTGTCATCATAGTGTCTCTGACTTGTGGTCAGACTCGCTCAGATAGAACACACTTAAACTTGTGCCTTTTTTCAATGGTGATTTGAATGTCATTAAGAAAACAAGAGAGAATTGTCCCAAGTTGTTTTTAGCAAACATCCTTTCAGAATTTAAACGTAATCTTGAAGTAATCATCTACTTTTTCAAAATGATCTGTAATCTGAATACAATATTTTTGCTGATAACGTAACGGATTACAGTTACCTGTTTTTTTGTAATCCCTTACATGTAACAGATTGCATGTAATCCGTTACTCCCCAACCCTGCGGGCGGGTGTTAAAAAGCGTGGTTTGGCGGGTCATGCTTTGGAGGACGCATGACTCGACCTTCACCTCCCGAGCCCATTGGGGAGTTGCAGCAATGAGACAAGATCGAAATTGGGGAGAAAAAGGGGAAACATTTTTTTTGAGATATGTATATACAAAAATTATAAATAAAGTTGCCCATTCCCTGAGCTAGATAATCTGCAGTATATCAGATTTCATTGAAAACAACCAACCACCACCCAGCAGCCCTTTGTCTTGGTGCAGCATCTTCAGTTTCTCCCTCATCCCTCAGCCCAGTTCAGGGATCAGCCCGTTTCTCTCAGCCCAGTCCAAGAATTAGCACAGACTAGTGAGGATAATCCCTATTGTGTTCATCAGAGAGGCTGTCCCTCTGCACAGGGCTCCGCAGCATGTCCACATATCAGGGGATATCCCTCTGCACAGTGCAGCACAGCACATCCACACATCAGAGAGGCTATTCCTCTGCACAGTGCACCACAGCACGTCCACACATCAGAGAGGCTATTCCTCTGCACAGTGCACCACAGCACGTCCACACATCAGAGAGGCTATTCCTCTGCACAGTGCACCACAGCACGTCCACACATCAGAGAGGCTATTCCTCTGCACAGTGCACCACAGCACATCCACACATCAGAGAGGCTATTCCTCTGCACAGTGCAGCACAGCACATCCACACATCAGAGAGGCTATTCCTCTGCACAGTGCACCACAGCACATCCACACATCAGAGAGGCTATTCCTCTGCACAGTGCACCACAGCACGTCCACACATCAGAGAGGCTATTCCTCTGCACAGTGCAGCACAGCACATCCACACATCAGAGAGGCTATTCCTCTGCACAGTGCACCACAGCACATCCACACATCAGAGAGGCTATTCCTCTGCACAGTGCACCACAGCACGTCCACACATCAGAGAGGCTATTCCTCTGCACAGTGCACCACAGCACATCCACACATCAGAGAGGCTATTCCTCTGCACAGTGCACCACAGCACGTCCACACATCAGAGAGGCTATTCCTCTGCACAGTGCACCACAGCACGTCCACACATCAGAGGCTATTCCTCTGCACAGTGCACCACAGCACGTCCACACATCAGAGAGGCTATTCCTCTGCACAGTGCAGCACAGCACGTCCACACATCAGAGAGGCTATTCCTCTGCACAGTGCACCACAGCACGTCCACACATCAGAGAGGCTATTCCTCTGCACAGTGCACCACAGCACGTCCACACATCAGAGAGGCTATTCCTCTGCACAGTGCAGCACAGCACGTCCACACATCAGAGAGGCTATTCCTCTGCACAGTGCACCACAGCACGTCCACACATCAGAGAGGCTATTCCTCTGCACAGTGCACCACAGCACGTCCACACATCAGAGAGGCTATTCCTCTGCACAGTGCACCACAGCACGTCCACACATCAGAGAGGCTATTCCTCTGCACAGTGCACCACAGCACGTCCACACATCAGAGAGGCTATTCCTCTGCACAGTGCACCACAGCACGTCCACACATCGACTGTACGTCTGGAAAGAGTTTTACTGACTTTGTACAAGAGGGCCTGTGAAAAACCAAAACAAACATGGCATCGACTTATCTTGCCATTTGACTCGGGCCTTTTCCTGTTACGCTTAGTCAGGAAGAAATCGAACGAGACGGGCTTCGTACAAGGACTGAAAGCGTAAACAGTCGATTTGTCAACATTCTATTAGCCTTGTGTGTTAGCATGGCATAATGTTTTTTTAAAACCTACCCTGTTTTTAAAAAAACAACTTTGGAGGTACCAATGGAGAGGAGACCAGAGCAGGGGAAAATAGGTGGAAATAAGAGACTTGTGATTTCAGCTACTAGTACATTGGCGAATCAAGAATAGATTATGGAAATGATTGGTCTTGCCCCACGTTTGAAAATGTGGGCTGTGTTCAATTAAAAAATAACAACGTTTCCAGAAGAAGATCAAAACAAAAATACAGTGGAAACTGAATATGGTTATTGACATACCCTGAAAATAAACTGTTACCGGTTCGCCGGAATAGATTGTTAGGGAAGACTACCATTTCCTCTATTGTGATTATTATTCATGAATTCAATAAGTCTTGCTTATTTTGCATTAATTAATGCATAGTACAAAGTGCACTACAACAGATGAATGAAGACCTATAAATAATCAGACACTAGTTGTGTTGGCGCCACACAGCAGACAAGGCTGCATAACATTTTTATTTCAAACATCCAAGCTACTAGCTAGTCCTTTATAATCTCTACGCTGTTGGATGGGAGAGTTCACACAAATTACAAAATGACTTGGTTTCCTGACACCATAGACTGCTGACAGAGTAAGGTATGACAGCAACCCATGCTTCGGTTTAGTTTCCCTGGTACGCTTTCTATTATGCTAACGTTTAGCATTTGCGGCTCAAGACCAGTATTCGTTTTATTTTTCCATTACTGTGTCTGCATACTGTATCATCCAAACGTATCTTAAAATGATTGTGAAGCTCAACAAAGTCACTATAGGTGTTTTGAACATGATGCGCGAAAAAAGCTAATCTGTGTCCCTTGACTTTTGTGCTTCAAATGCTAAAACGCAGGCACGTGGAAACTAAACCCAAGCATGGATCGCTGTCATATCCTGTCCATAGACTGCTTACAGGTTAATAAGGAAACCAATATGTTATTTTGTCATTTGGGTGAACTGTCCCCTTTAACTACATTCAATTAAAGAGTGAGAATATGCATTTAGAGCAAGTCCTTTTAGGGTTCATAACCTAATGGCGACGTTATGACAGTGTCAACTTCCTATCTTGGAGTTGCATAGAGAAAGTTAATGAGGGAAACCCTCCTTTTTGTATTCTAGGAGCAATTGTGTTGTATAGACCCAGCACTATGAAGACAGTCCACTCAAAAATGCTCAATTGGAAATGAGCATTGCTATACCAATATTGTGATCACAATAGTTGAACATGTATAATGTGATAAATCCGTATAAGATCAAGTATTGTAAATAGTACACTGCAAAAATGTATTTTCGGGAGACTTGTCACATTCCTGCGGTTTGTGAATCGTCCCTTCAGGGGCCCAAAAATATTTAAAAAACACTGTTCCCATCCTCTATCCAAGCCAGCCAATCATTTGGCCTTCAAGGCATCCTGCAGAAAATCAATGCAGAGAATTCTTCTGGAAGACAGTCTCCCCACAACAGGAACAAAACAAATCAACACTCTCTTGGTGTTATCTATTCTTGCCATCAAAGGTTCAAGGTTCCATCAAGTTATTAAATAGAAGCTTGTGTTAGTGCGACATATATAAAATTGTTTTTCTCTCAAGTGAGCTTTTGCTTTCCTCCGATATACTTAACTGTGTAGACAGAAGACAGGTGCACTACTCGGTTCACAGAAAAAACTTGTAATCAAGTTCGAGAGTGAGCCGGGAGAGAACGTGTTTTCATTGAGCCACACAGCACATTGTATCCCTTATGTAGATCCTTTGAATAATCACCATCTAGGAGAGAACTACCAATTAAGTTTGGGCACAATCACTGGTCACACAATACATTGGAGGTGTTTCATCTCTCACGGTTGTAATGGAAGATAATGCCAGAGCGCAGATGTCCATTCACTAAAGCTAAGCAGCATTCAGGCCTGTAGGAATGTGGCCATAATAGCCAGAGATCGGAAAGGTAACATTCTCTGCTGACAAGCAACAGTCATACAATCATGAGCATGACCTCTGTGGCCAATATACAATGGCTTAGGGGCGGAGTGCCTGGACACACCCCTTAGCCGTGGTATATTGGCCATGCATCACAAACCCCTGAGGAGCCTTATTGCCATTATAATCTGGTTACGAATGTCATTAGAGCAGTAAAACAAAATGTTTTGTCATGCCCGTGGTATACGGTCTGATATACCATATCTTTCACCCAGTTTATAATGCCCATTGACTCTCTGTCACCTAGGGGTCAAGGAGCAACTGCTGATTACTACCTCTTTTTTTATCCATTCCCAAAGTCCAAAACAACCCAGCATGAAATGTTATTGTTTATTCCTCATGCATGATCGCATATTCTTTTGAATTACACTGCTCAGAAGAATGAAGTGTCAAGGCTAGATTGATAATGTTATTGCACTGGTGCAAAGTTTGCAAAGCTAAGGATATGAAACATGATTTAATTATGCTGAGTTATACGCTCATAGTACATCCCTTTAGTGTCACGTTCTGACCTTAGTTCCTTTGTGATGTCTTTGTTTTAGTATGGTCAGGGTGTGAGTTGGGTGTGCAGTCTTTGTTCTTTTTTCTACGATTTGGTATTTCTGTGTTTGGCCTGGTATGGTTCTCAATCAGAGGCAGCTGTCAATCGTTGTCCCTGATTGAGAACCATACTTAGGCAGCCTGTTCTCACCCTTGAGTTGTGGGTGATTATTTGCTGTCTAGTGTGGTTTGCACCTGACGGAGCTGTTCCGGTTGTGTCTTATGTTCCTTGTTGTATTTAGTGTTCAGTTTAAATAAATAACATGAACAAGTACCACGCTGCGCTTTGGTCCTCACCTTCTTCCACCGACGACCGTTACATTTAGCATAATTTTGCTCTACTGATTTTCACGGACTTAGGGTGGTATGTGATTTGGAGTGATATCTTGGCATGTAATGCCACCTATTGTGCTTGAAAGGTTGACTTTTTTTGTGAATTTGGTTGGTGTTTGTTACTGTTAGTGCACTATACCAGCACTGACAGACTATTACCAGAAGCAATTGCCTCAGGCCTCATCATCAAGAGGCCTGATAAGCTGGGCATAAAACATTTAAATTATACAAATATTTAAATAATTGATCCGCTCGAGGCATAAAAAAAAAATCCCCATCAAAATCTGTCTGTTTTAACTAGAGATACAGTATCTGTTCCTTTCAATCCACCGCCGATGCCAGCCTTCCGCATCTGCGGTGGAAGGTGGCAGAACTACAGCTGGGTCTGTCAGACCAGGAGATATCTCGGAAATTGTTGTTCTGACAAAAACGTCTGTAGCGTCAGAACAGTTTGGCCTACAATTTATTATGACCCCTCTAAGGAAAGATGGGACTTGTCTGAAGGTAACCCTGAAGGTAATTCATTTTGATAAAATGTTGGACTGTTTTTTTTATTAATCTGTTATTCAATGTGTTTCTATGAGCTAATAGCAGTACTTTCATCAAATCCATTTTTTTTATACCAACAGGGGACCTAAAATTCCAAATCAAATAGCAAAATGATTCTTGGTATGACCATCTTAAAACAATTCCATATGTTAGCTTAATAGTAGTATCACGTTGCCATACCTCCAAAGTCACATCACTGCCACACCTCCCATGGAGGTCTGGAAAATGTTGTATTGCAAAAACGGTTGGATGGTCTGCAAGAATTTGATTGGATTTAACGTTTTAAGAACCCACCCCCACATGCCCATTGGTGCTCCGTGTTATGGTTGGCACTGTTTTCAGACCGGGAAGGGCACATTTTGCAGTTTTTCCATATGCTAGCTTGCAATATTGCAGTAAATGGTAGTAAACCTGGAGGAAAAACGTAATTGTTGTCCGATGTGTTCTCTATACATCAACTCGACATACTGAACTCTTGCACCTACGACACTAATCTAGTAAGCACTAATGGAGCACCATTTCTTGCTCCTCTCAGGCAAGGTATTTGATTGGTTTGGCATGTAGCTAGGAGTAACTGATATACACCAGGTCTCCACCCCAATATAGCTATTTTACTGCCATGAACTTCATTAGCCCTTCCCGTATTAAGGAAGCTTTGTTCTTGACAAGGCTATCTTAGTAGAAACCCAGCCCCGGGCCCTTAGACTCTAGGGTAGTGGTCACCATCGGTTGATCGCGATCGACTTGTCTATCTCTAAGCAACCTCTTTGGGATAAGGGGCAGCATTTTCACTTTTGGATAAATAGCGTGCCCAATTTCAACTTCCTGCTACTCATGCCAAGAATATAGGATATGCATATTATTAGTAGATTTGGATAGAGAACACTCTGAAGTTTCAAAACTGTTTGAATCATGTCTGTGAGTATAACAGAACTTATGTAGCAGGCAAAACCCCGAGGACTAGCCATTCAGATTTTATTTTTTGGAGGTCACTGTCTGTTCAATGACTTCTCATTGGGAAACGATATTTCTTAGGCACATGTTTGCAGTTCCTATCGCTTCCACTGGATGTCACCAGTCTTTGGAATTTGGTTGGGGTTATTCCTTTGTGCAATGAAGAAGTATGGCCATCTTGGAACAGGGTAACGTTATGTGTACTGTTTGAGAGTTGCGCAAGACTTGAAAAGCATTTGTTTGTGATCCTCCTGTAATGAAAACAGATAGGCCTGTCTTCAATTTGATCGATTATTAACGTTTAAAAATACCTAGTTGTATTACAAAAGTAGTTAGAAATGTTTTGGCAAAGTTTACAGGTAACTTTTGAGATATTTTGTAGTAACGTTGCGCAAATTGGAAGCTGTTTTTTCTGGATCAAACGCGCCAAATAAATTGACATTTTGGATATATATTGACGGAATTAAGCAAACAAAAGGACCATTTGTGATGTTAATGGGACATATTGGAGTGCCAACAAAAGAAGCTCGTCAAAGGTAAGGCATGATTTATATTTTATTTCTATGTTTTGTGTGGTGCCTGCAGGGTTGAAATATGCTATTGTGTCTTTGTTTACTGTTGTGCTATCATCAGATAATAGCTTCTTATGCTTTCGCCAAAAAGCCTTTTTGAAATCTGACATGTTGGCTGGATTCACAACGAGTGTAGCTTTAATTTGGTATCATACATGTGTGATTTAATGAAAGTTTGAATTTTATAGCATTTTTTTTTTTTTTGGCGCTCTGCATTTTTCCTGCCAATTGGCCAGGTGAGACATTTGCGTCCCGTCTATCCCGGAGAGGTTAACTAATCGATCAACAAACATTTCTGTAAAATAAACCTTGCGTTCCTATTTTTTTATTTTATTGTTTCACGCCGTTGACGGTAGGTGCACTTGATTCAGCAGCCCTAGCACCGGGAAGGCAGTGTTCCTATTTTGAACCATTTCATGTGTCTGAAGGAAGAACTCTGCCTACTCGGCAGTCCCAGAGAGCAAATCAAGTGCACCTATAGGTCTACCGCTGGCCAGATTGTCATCTGAGCTGTGTCTGCACAGTTTCCTGGCGCCATAGACTGAAAAAAGGAGGCCTCGAATGCACAGCAAAGTTGATAATGTGAGATTTAAAAACTTTTTTAAAACCATTACTAGAGATACTCAACGAATACAACAAAGAACTGCTGTTTTTATGTCCATGTGTCACGACTTCCGCCGAGGTTGGCTCTCCTACCCGTTCGGGCGGTGCTCGACGGTCGTCGTCACCGTCCTACTAGCCACTACCGATCCCTTTTCGTTTATCTGTTGGTTTTGTCTGATTGGTTTCACCTGTGTGTTGTTTAGTTAATTAGTGTCTGTATATATTGTAGGTTGTCCCACCCTTGTTTTGTGCAGGATTGTTTATGTTGTCATTATTTTCGTCTATCGGTGTTTTTGTGTTTCTTATTCTCCGGTTACTCTGTTATCCTGTGTTGGATAATTTCACTCTGTGTGTGTTTGGGTTCACCGTGTTTGTTTTTGTTCAACGGAGAATAAACTTTATATCGCTATCTGCTCTCTGCGCCTGATTCCACCCACCTTGATTAGACGTGACACCATGTTTAAGTTGTTATTCAGCGCAGTCAACAATTTTTTCAATATTTGTATTATCCTTAAAATGTGCGTTTCGATAAGCTTGCAGTATTGTTTGCGGCTTGTGTCTTTTTTAATATCAAGGAATATTTCACTTTCTCTGGTCATAGAAGTAACAGCATTAATTGGTGCATGAGGCAGAAGTAATGCAGTGTGACTTAAGTTTCGCCATCAGCTGGAAGACTGACTCCCCTTTTCTCAGCGGAGGGAGGGGAGTGAGGAGGGACGGTGAGTGGCAGCCTCACCGCTCGCTCCCTCCCTCCCTCCCTCAGACTGACCATCAGATGCAGGCAATCAGTCCAGTAAAAAAAAACTCATTATTATGCTCACTCAGCTGTGTCTCACAAGTAACACAACAACTGATCTATACCAGTGTGATCACATAACGAACATGTTGAAATATAATTTTCTAAATGGTCTGAGAACAACAACATAAGCAGGTTAATTCAAGCATAGCCAATATGCAGTGATAATATATTGGGCCAATAGCCTAATGCACAAACCTCATTGCTACAGAACTGTTTTTAATTGGTTAGTGTTGCATAGGCATATGTTTTTTGTAAGTCGTGTTTCAAGAATGTTTCAAAAATCTGAGCAGTAGATCTCGTATTGCATTTTGACTCCCAAAATGATCTTGACTCTGAAAAGGTTGCTGACCATTGCTCTAGGGGGATACAAATCGCCTTTCCTTAGTAAAAAGACAAGTGCTGCTGATTATACTGCCATTGTTGTGGAGACAGAGGACATGTATGTGTAGCCAATGGGTCTGATGCTGTCTGGCCAAAAGGAGTATGGCATGTTCTACTCTTTTTTTTTCTTCTCTTCGCCAGACAGCATTAGATACGTTGGCTACAGACAGTATAGTAAGACAGACTGGCCTCTGCCTGGGGCTTCCAAATCACAAAATCTGCCCTTGTATACATACTGGTGATGTGTTCTGACTTCCCATTTGCTCGTCAAACCATGCTGTCTATAAATAAACCAACAACATCTTCCAAAAGATCTGGAAGAGTTTCCTGGATTCACAAAGAACGACATACTGTGAAGCGTTATAAAGGTTTTGTACAATTTCAGCCAGTCGTTTTGAAACAAGCTCTCATGAGCCAAAACGGGTCCTCCAAAAATAGTTTACAATTGTGTACGTCATCCACTTTGTATGATATGTTACGTCCTGAAAATAAGTAAAGTATATAAATACTGCAATTCAATTTCTTTAAGTAACCATAGCTCAGTGACTTTGCTACCCTCAGTACTATACCACTAACGGTTTCCCCTCACTTTCCCTTACATGACTGACTGCTTTTTGTAAACCAATACAGAGCCTTAGAGTTGACTCTATGGATGTAGATAGCACTGTTTAACTTTTCTTGAAGGGTTCCAATTCAAAGTTCTCTTCCCTTGGGTGCAGATGGAGAGAGAAGAGGGAGATGATGTGAAGTGAGCTTGATGAGTTTGGTAATAAGCAATCACTAAGTGGACCTCTGAAAGTCATTTAGAATGAGTGAACTACAAGGAAATCATCAGTGATCATGGCACATTGCCTAATATTGTAACAAACTTGCGTAAACCACAAACTGGTCAGTGTTATAAAACTGCATTGATCGGACAAACACAAGATCGAATCGTACTACACCGGCTCTGACACTCATTGAATGTGGCAGGGCTTGCAAACTATTACAGACTACCAAGGGAAGCACAGCCGAGAGCTGCCCAGTGACACGAGCCTACCAGACGCGGTATGCTCGCTTTGAGTCAAATAACACTGAAACATGCATGAGAGCACCAGCTGTTCCGGAAGACTGTGTGATCACGCTCTCCGCAGCCGATGTAAGACTTTTAAATAGGTCAACATTCACAAGGCCGTTGGGCCAGACGGATTACCAGGACGTGTACTGCGAGCATGCGCTGACCAAATGGCAAGTGTCTTCACTGACATTTTCAACCTCTCCCTGTCCGAGTCTTTAATACCAACATGTTTTAAGCAAACCACCATAGTCCCTGTGCCCAAGAACACTAAGGTAACCTACCTAAATGACTACCGACCTGTAGCACTCATGTCTGTAGCCATGAAAGCTTTGAAAGCCTGGTCATGGCTTTGAAATGCTGGTCATGGCTCACATCAACACCATTATCCCAGAAACCCTAGACCCACTCTAATTTGCATACCGCCCTAACAGATCCACAGATGATGCAATCTCTATTGCACTCCACTGCCCTGTTCCACCTGGTCAAAAGGAACACCTATGTGAGAATGCTATTCTTTGGCTACAGCTCAGCATTCAACACCATAGACTAAACACCTCCTTCTGCAACTGAATCCTGGACTTTCTGACGTGGTAACAACACATCAGCCACGCTGATCCTCAGCACAGGGGCCCCTCAGGGTGTATGCTCAGTCCCCTCAGTCCCCTCCTGTACTCCCTGTTCACTCATGACTGCACGGCCAGGCACGACTCCAACACCATCATTAAGTTTGCCGATGACACAACAGCCTGATCACCGACAACGACGAGACAGCCTATAGGGAAGAGGTCAGAGACCTGGCCTTGTGTTGCCAGGACAACATCCTCCCTCAACGAGATCAAGACAAAGGAGATGATTGTGGACTACAGGAAAAAAAGGACCTAGCATGCCCCCATTCTCATTGACGGAGCTGTAGTGGAGGAGGTTGAGAGCTTCAAGTTCCATGGTCCACATCACCAACAAACTAACATGCTCCAAGCACACCAAGACAGTCATGAAGAGGGCACGACAAAACCTATTCCCCCTCAGGAGGCTGAAAAGATTTGGCAAGGGTCCTCAGATTCTCAAAAGGTTCTACAGCTGCACCATCGAGAGCATCCTGATTGGTTGCATCTCTGCCTGGTTTGGCAACTGCTCGGCCTCCGTATGCACCACAGAGTAGTGATGCTGGACGGGCGGGCAGGTGTGGACAGCGATCGGTTGAAGAGCATGCATTTATGCATAATCACTTTAATAACTCTACCTACAGTGGGGAGAACAAGTATCTGATATACTGCTGATTTTGCAGGTTTTCCTACTTACAAAGCATGTAGAGGTCTGTAATTTTTTTATCATAGATACACTTCAACTGTGAGAGATGGAATCCAAAACAAAAATACAGAAAACCACATTGTATGATTTTTAAGTAATTAATTAGCATTTTATTGCATGACATAAGTATTTGATACATCAGAAAAGCAGAACTTGATAATTGGTACAGAAACCTTTGTTTGCAATTACAGAGATCATACGTTTCCTGTAGTTCTTGACCAGGTTTGCACACACTGCAGCACTCCTCCATACAGACCTTCTCCAGATCCTTCAGGTTTCGGGGCTGTCGCTGGGCAATACGGACTTTCAGCTCCCTCCAAAGATTTTCTATTTGGTTCAGGTCTGGAGACTGGCTAGGCCACTCCAGAACCTTGAGATGCTTCTTACGGAGCCACTCCTTAGTTGTCCTGGCTGTTGTCATGCTGGAAGACCCAGCCACGGCCCATCTTCAATGCTCTTACTGAGGGAAGGAGGTTGTTGGCCAAGATCTTGCGATACATGGCCCCATCCATCCTCCCCTCAATATGGTGCAGTCATCCTGTCCCCTTTGCAGAAAAGCATCCCCAAAGAATGATGTTTCCACCTCCATGCTTCACGGTTGGGATGGTGTTCTTGGGGTTGTACTCATCCTTCTTCTTCCTCCAAACACGGCGTGTGGAGTTTAGACCAAAACCTCAATTTTTGTCTCATCAGACCACATGACCTTCTCCCCTTCTTCCTCTGGATCATCCAGATGGTCATTGGCAAACTTCAGATGGGCCTGGACATGCGCTGGCTTGAGCAGGGGGCCTTGCGTGCGCTGCAGGATTATAATCCATGACGGTGTAGTGTGTTACTAATGGTTTTCTTTGAGACTGTGGTCCCAGCTCTCTTCAGGTCATTGACCAGGTCCTGCCATGTAGTTCTGGGCTGATCCCTCAACTTCCTCATGATCATTGATGTCCCACGAGGTGAGATCTTGCATGGAGCCCCAGGCCGAGGGTGATTGACCTTCATCTTGAACTTCTTCCATTTTCTAATAATTGCGCCAACAGTTGTTGCCTTCTCACCAAGCTGCTTGCCTATTGTCCTGTAGGTCATCCCAGCCTTGTGCAGGTCTACAATTTAACCCTAATGTCCTTACACAGCTCTCTGGTCTTGGCCATTGTGGAGAGGTTGGAGTCTGTTTTATTGAGTGTGTGGACAGGTGTCTTTATACAGGTAACGAGTTCAAACAGGTGCAGTTAATACAGGTAATGAGTGGAGAACAGGAGGTCTTCTTAAAGAAAAACTAACAGGTCTGTGAGAGCCGGAATTCTTACGGGTTGGTATGTGATCAAATACTTATGTCATGCAATAAAAGGCAAATTAATTACTTAAAAATCATACAATGTAATTTTCTGGATTTTTGTTTTAGATTCCTTCTCTCGGAGTTGAAGTGTACCTATGATAAAAATTACAGACCTCTACATGCTTTGTAAGTAGGAAACACTGCCGATTTAGCAGGTTATCAAATACTTGTTCTCCCCACTGTACATGTACATATTACCTCAAATAATCCGCGCCCCCGCACATTGACTTTGTACGGGTACCCCCCTATATATTGTCTCGGTATTGTTATTTTACTGCTGCTCTTTAATTACTTGTTACTTTTATTTGATTTTAAACGGCATTGTTGGTTAGGGGCTTGTAAAGTAAGCATTTCACTAAGGTCTACACATGTTGTATTCGGCGCCTGTGACTAATACAATTTGATTTGATCAACAAAAGAACAATTCAATCATCAACAAATTAATAGTTCTGTAAGAGCCAACCGCAAAAGGCCAAAAAATTACCAAAACTTACCTGAATCTTTAGTTGAGTATTTTGCTGCGTCCACAACCAAGTGGGAAGGTGGTACTTACCAGTTGTAAAGTCATAAATATGAGTTGGATACATTCACGTGCAAAACGCTGATTGGCTAAAGGCAAAAAAGCTGCGTCAACCATAGCTCTCGAAAACCCTTTTCCGTACGTAAGGTTTTCAGGGGTTACATCCGCCCACTGTTGGCTCACTGTGAACTACAATTCAAATGCTGTGTTTTGACATTTAGAAACACCATTAATAATCGCTTTCAAATCTTGCATATCAGCAGGAAAGACTCTTTCAAGTAAAAAATATACACTTACTGAAGCAGTTTTACACAGATGCACCAGCTGTGTATGTGTCCAACTGATGAACTACACTTCCTCAGTTACACTTACACACAGGTGTTGGGAGCATGCTAGATAACTAATTAGCACAGGTGGCCGCCTATGTCTCTCTGTAAACAAGCGACGTAACATGAGCTGTGTCTAGGCTTGACAGTTCATGCAGATTTTGTATTCTGATTATGGAGGTCTGATGATGGAATTCTGAAAACATTGTGTGTCTGCACCTACATTTAAATTTGTCTACTGTGTTCAGAGTCCCTTTATATTCAAATGCCAGTATGCATTCTGCAAACAGGCTAAATCTGTTAACACAACTTGATGGTAGTAGTAAGTTAGCCAACTACTCTAGGTAACTAGCCAGCTAAGCTCTAACTAGCAAAGAAGCAAGCTTGCAAAGTTAAACAATTGTAAACAGGTTAGCATAACTGTAGCCAAACAAAAAAACATTTATTTGAAGTAGGCTAGCTGGATAGCATTTACGAAGCCAGCAAACATGTTCACATACGCTAGGAACCTATTCCCCCAACGTTTAATGAAAAAAGGCGCCTCCCTCTCAAAACATAAGTTTTCATTAGATTTGTGGGCAGAGTGCAGATGACTTCGCCTACAGTATGTGCAAATTAGGCTATCGTGTTCAAAACCCATATTAAGATTGCTTTTTATAAATCATGTTTTGTTGTTGCATTTGACTGCCAAAAATGCTGTCATTTCCTTAATATGTGATGTCATAGTTCAACATGTGGGAGAAGTGCTCAGGGATGATACAAGTTTCCCACTAGTAATTACCAGTTGGAGGGCCATTCAACTGGATTTTTCCCAGTCATATGACTTTCCACTTGTTTATGAATACAGCTTTTGAATAGAAGTAAAGATCGAAGGAAATATGCAATCCAATTGAAAATGAACAATCCCAGGAATAAAGTCAATAATCCAACAAATTCAAAAGGTCAAAATGAAACAGATGGCTCTGAACAATTTAATGTCTATTTTCCACCAAAGCTGTATGGAATATGTAAGGAAGAGGCCTGAAAATGTCTATTTGTAGCATTGAAAGCTAGGTTATTCCCAAACCATGGCCTGCAGCTTAATTCAAGATGGCGTCTATAGGTTGGACATGCCTCCAACCACACCCATACCCCTACAGCCTTAAAGGCCTACTACCTAATAGGCAATTATCAGCACAGTATAGGCTGTGTCCCAATCCAAAGGCAGCTGCCTACCTGCCTCCAAAGGCACTTACATTAGTAGGTAGCACCTTTCCAGTTGGCAACTGCCATTTTGGTCGGGATTTGAAGGCAGCATCACATGACTTCGCATTCCACTCAGCGTGAGAAGTTTGTTAACATTGAGCAAATAGTGCTAGCAATTCAGTTAACAGCTATCCCAAAATGGAAATATCTGACACGAATAACAAGTAACAGAATTGATCTCCTCAGTACCTTAATGAATGAAATTGACACCGACCAGAATAATTATCCTACGGCATATGGTCCTCCTTTCACATATTGCTAGGTCTACTGCACCATCGCTGTGGACATGACAGGTAAGCTTACATGCATGATACAGGATTACAACTTTTTTTGGGATAGATAAATAAGCTATTTTACTGACTGTTTTAAGAATTGTTAGTAGCCAGAATAGTTGTGTTTCACTGTGAAGATAATATTGCATTAGAGCTGCTAATGTTTTTTTGATGAGTTGGCTTACATTGTGATTCATTCGTACAACTATCTCACCTGTGCATATTATTAAATGACACTGGCAAATATTGGCTTGTGATGAAGGATAACATGTCCAATATAATTATATAAATCATATCAAACAGGAATATATATTTGATGAAATGAATACAGCATTGTAATATTGATGCCTTTCTCTCCTTGCAGGGGATTAGACAGATGAACAACAGGCACCAGATGCCCAAGCCTCGAAACCAGAAACATGTGGAGACATCATCAAATACATATACAGTATATTGTTTTTCCTTTATCTGTTCACGAGTCCTTAAAATACAGTCCATTGTACAAAATAAGTAATTCCCAAGTGAGGGACATCTTGAAGGAGATTATACTCCCACATTCATAAATCTATTCAGCACGAGGGCACTTCCTTAATTTTTTATTTTTATTTCACCTTTATTTAACCAGATAGGCCAGTTGAGAAAGGGGTTCTCATTTACAACTGCGACCTGGCCAAGATAAAACAAAGCAGTGAGACAAAAACAACAACACAGAATAACACATAAACAAACATACAGTCAATAACACAATAGAAAAATCTAAGTACAGTATGGTTCCTGACTTCCCTGAGAAGTTGCATATTGCGGGGGTTATTCGATCCTAATGCAGAATGCCACAGGATGTTTTTGTGCTGGTCAAGGGCAGTCAAGTCTGGGGTGAACCAAGGGCTATATCTGTTCTTAGTTCTAAATTTTTTGAATGGGGCATGCTTATTTAAGATGGTGAGGAAAGCCCTTTAAGAGCTACCAGGCATCCTCTACTGACAGGATGAGGTCAATATCCTTCCAGGTTTTAGTGTTTTAGGGAGCGTTTGACAGTGATGAGGGGTGGTCGTATGACCGCAGACCCACTTGATAATTTGTGTGAGATAGATGCCTTCAATCTTAGATTGTAGGATTGCCGGGGTGTTAAGCATGTCCCAGTTTAAGTCACCTAACAGTACGAACTCTGAAGATAGATGGGGGGCGATCAATTCACACATGGTGTCCAGGGCACAGCTGGGGGCTGAAGGGGGTCTATAACAAGCGGCAACCCTGAGAGGCTTGTTTCTGGGAAGGTGGATTTTTAAAAGTAGACACTTGAATTGTTTGGGCACAGACCTGGATAGTATGACAGAACTCTGCAGGCTATCTCTGCAGTAGATTGCAACTCCGCCCTCTTTGGCAGTTCTATCTTGTCGGAAAATGTTCAGGATTTTTGGTGGCCTTCCTAAGCCAGGATTCAGACACGGCTAGGACATCCGGGTTGGCGGAGTGTGCTAAAGCAGTGAATAAAACAAACTTAGGGAGGAGGCTTCTACAGAAGTCGACAAATGTGAGTGCCTGGAGAATGTGAGTGATGCTGGGGGCTGCAGGGCCTGATTTAACCTCTACATCACCAGAGGAACAGAGGATGAGAAGGAGAAGGGTACAGCTGAAGGCTATAAGAGACTGGCAGGAATTGACCGGTCTGAGGTTAGCTGATGTCCGAGTTAACGGTGGTGACTGCTGGCAGTGGCTAACTGACTACTAGCTAGTAGCTAGTTCGTTGGCTAGCCTCTGATGGGCGTTCCTGTTCTAATGTATAAAAAAGTTGCAGATCCATACCACATTGGGTGAGGCGGTTTGCAGGAGAGTATGTTCTGTCCATAGATGGAAATTGAGATTAAAAAAAAATATATATATATATATATATATATATATATATATGTAGCAGTCGGACATCTGTTCTGTCTTGTCTTGTCGTATATATATATATATATATATGAAGAAAACAATATATACATGGGGCGCGACAAGACAAGACAGAACAGATGTCCGACTGCTACGCCATCTTGGAAACGACATTAGTCATGACAGCCACAGGTTTTTTTACACACAGGACAGGATTTTTGTTACAGCCCTTTACTAACACCTCATCTCAGCTAATTGTGGTCTGAAATACCTCATCTCAACTTATTGTTGTCTTACATACCTCATCTCAACTAATTGTGGTCTTAAATACCTCATCTCAACAAATTGTGGTCTTAAATACCTCATCTCAACTAATTGTGGTCTTAAATACCTCATCTCAACAAATTGTGGTCTTAAATACCTCATCTCAACTAATTGTGGTCTTAAATACCTCATCTCAACTAATTGTGGTCTTAAATACCTCATCTCAACAAATTGTCGTCTAAATTGAAGACTTGCCCACAGTGCAATCCCCTGGGAAAGAAAATCATGTTTGTATTTTCAAACGAGCTTCATAATTTACGATGTCCTGACAAATCTGCATGATAAACAATAACATGGGTGGATCTTTTTTTTATATCTGCCGGGTGTCAGGGTGAGATGTCCTTCAAGCTGGATCAAGCAGAAACAAGAAGAGTAATTAACCTCACAGTTGGTATGTATTTCAGTGCTCTTTTATGTCGCTGAAGCCACAACTACCTTTTATTATTGCGCAATCGTTTTGTTTACAGTTTATTTTTTTATTTTTAGGCCTTTTAGGCCATATTTATTTTCATATAATTAGCCTGTAATTTGAACTAGTAACACCAAACTGAATCGTGCAACAGCAGGGGAAGGAGAAGTGACAGGGGAAAGTTGGCTAATGTTAACGTTAGGTAAACAGACACTGCTAGCTAGAAAGCAAGCTTGCTAAATCAAATCAAAATGTATTAGTCACATGCGCCGAATACAATTTCACCTTACAGTGAAATGCTTACTTACAAGCCCCTAACCAAAAATGCAGTTAAAACAAATATGAATAAGAAATAAAAATAACAAGTAATTAAACTGCAAGTCTATCACTCCAGTTTTGTAATAATGTAATTATTTCGACTCTATGTCCTATTTATTGCCTTACCTCCCTAATCTTCTTCATTTGCACACACTGTACAAATATGTTTCTATTGTGTTATTGGCTGTATGTTTGTTTATGTGTAACTCTTGTTGTTTTTGTCGCACTGCTTTGCTTCATCTTGGCCAGGTCGCAGTTGTAAATGAGAACTTGTTCTCAACTGGCCTACCTGGTTAAATAAAGGTGAAAAAAAGAAGAGCAGCAGTAAAATAACAACAGCAAGGTTATACAGTGCCTTGCGAAAGTATTCGGCCCCCTTGAACTTTGCGACCTTTTGCCACATTTCAGGCTTCAAACATAAAGATATAAAACTGTATTTTTTTGTGAAGAATCAACAACAAGTGGGACACAATCATGAAGTGGAACAACATTTATTGGAAATTTCAAACTTTTTTAACAAATCAAAAACTGAAGAATTGGGCGTGCAAAATTATTCAGCCCCTTTACTTTCAGTGCAGCAAACTCTCTCCAGAAGTTCAGTGAGGATCTCTGAATGATCCAATGTTGACCTAAATGACTAATGATGATAAATACAATCCACCTGTGTGTAATCAAGTCTCCGTATAAATGCACCTGCACTGTGATAGTCTCAGAGGTCCGTTAAAAGCGCAGAGAGCATCATGAAGAACAAGGAACACACCAGGCAGGTCCGAGATACTGTTGTGAAGAAGTTTAAAGCCGGATTTGGATACAAAAAGATTTCCCAAGCTTTAAACATCCCAAGGAGCACTGTGCAAGCGATAATATTGAAATGGAAGGAGTATCAGACCACTGCAAATCTACCAAGACCTGGCCGTCCCTCTAAACTTTCAGCTCAGAAGACTGATCAGAGATGCAGCCAAGAGGCCCATGATCACTCTGGATGAACTGCAGAGATCTACAGCTGAGGTGGGAGACTCTGTCCATAGGACAACAATCAGTCGTATATTGCACAAATCTGGCCTTTATGGAAGAGTGGCAAGAAGAAAGACATTTCTTAAAGATATCCATAAAAAGTGTCGTTTAAAGTTTGCCACAAGCCACCTGGGAGACACACCAAACATGTGGAAGAAGGTGCTCTGGTCAGATGAAACCAACATTGAACTTTTTGGCAACAATGCAAAACGTTATGTTTGGCGTAAAAGCAACACAGCTCATCACCCTGAACACCCCATCCCCACTGTCAAACATGGTGGTGGCAGTATCATGGTTTGGGCCTGCTTTTCTTCAGCAGGGACAGGGAAGATGGTTAAAATTGATGGGAAGATGGATGGAGCCAAATACAGGACCATTCTGGAAGAAAACCTGATGGAGTTTGCAAAAGACCTGAGACTGGGACGGAGATTTGTCTTCCAACAAGACAATGATCCAAAACATAAAGCAAAATCTACAATGGAATGGTTCAAAAATAAACATATCCAGGTGTTAGAATGGCCAAGTCAAAGTCCAGACCTGAATCCAATCGAGAATCTGTGGAAAGAACTGAAAACTGCTGTTCACAAATGCTCTCCATCCAACCTCACTGAGCTCGAGCTGTTTTGCAAGGAGGAATGGGAAAACATTTCATTCTCTCGATGTGCAAAACTGATAGAGACATACCCCAAGCGACTTACAGCTGTAATCGCAGCAAAAGGTGGCCCTACAAAGTATTAATTTAAGGGGGCTGAATAATTTTGCACGCCCAATTTTTCAGTTTTTGATTTGTTAAAAAAGTTTGAAATATCCAATAAATGTCGTTCCACGTCATGATTGTGTCCCACTTGTTGTTGATTCTTCACAAAAAAATACAGTTTTATATCTTTATGTTTGAAGCCTGAAATGTGGCAAAAGGTCGCAAAGTTCAAGGGGGCCGAAATACTTTCGCAAGGCACTGTATACAGGGCACTGGTACAGAGTCCATGTGCTGGGGCACTGGTTAGTTGAGGTAATATGTACATGTAGGTAGAGTTATTAAAGTGATTATGCATAGTGGATAACAACAGAAAGTAGCAGTGGTGTAAAAGGGGGCGGGGGGCAATGCAAATAGTCTTTGACAGACTCATAAACAGAATCCACAAATAACTTGGCTGGCTAGCAAGCCTAGAATGAACAGAACACAGCTGGCTACATTGCCTATGTTTTTCATCAGATGTTGTAAAACATTTTTTACATGTCTTACCTCCAAACGAGTCGGGCGGTACTATTTTCTCCTGCCAAGCCAATATAATGCAATGGAGTGAAACACAATCAGATGTCTACTTTAGTCCCTGAAAACAAATGGGAAAAACGATTTGCTACATGTTTTTAGCTGGCTAGCAGGTTCACCAATTCATGATTTAAAAACTGTCAGGGTCTTCACAATTGACATATTGTTGTTAGTCCCTAAACAGCCATCAAGCAAGATGAGATCGCCCACTAATGTTAACTCTAGCTTCATGTAGGTATTGCGTACGATGAGCTGATAAATAACAATTACGCAACATTTGAATGAAACATTTATAAAGTCATTTGTTGAACATTTTAACATCCTTGTTCCTTATTCTTCTGGAAAAGTATATGTCAGCTATTATGTTGACACATCACAGAATCCCATTGAATCAATTAGGTTAAAAACTTGTTATGGCTGCAATCCCAATACCAGGATCGATATGACAACTACCAGTGAAAATAGAGGGCGCCAAATTCAAACCACAGAAATCTCATAATTACAATTCCTAAAACATACGTGTCTTATATCATTTTAAAGGTAATCTTATTATTAATCCCACCAAAGTGTCCGATTTCAAATAGGCTTTTCAGCGAAAGCACTACAAACGATTATGTTAGGTCTCCACCAAACCACAATAAGCACAGCCATTTTCCAGCTAAATATAGCCTTCACAAAAAGCAGAAATAAAGATAAAATTAATCACCAACCTTGAATTATCTTCATCAGATGACACTTTTAGGGCTTGATGTTACACAATACATACATGTTTTGTTTGATAAAGTTCATATTTATATAAAAAAAATCTGAGTTTACATTGGCTTATTAGATTCACTAGTTCCAAAAACATCAAATGATTTTGCATAGCCGCATCGTTTCAACAGAAATACTCATCATAAATGTAGATGATAATACAAGTTATACACATGGAATTATAGATATACCTCTCCTTAATGCAACTGCTGTGTCAGATTTCAAAAACAGTTTACGGAAAAAGCAACACATGCAATAATCTGAGACGGCGCTCAGAACAGAAGCGAAATTAGCCGCCATGTTGGAGTCAACAGAAACCAGAAAATACATGATATATGTTTCCTTACCTTTGATGAACTTTATCAGAATGCAGTTCTAGGAATCCCAGGTCAACAATAAATGCTTGATTTGTTCGAAAATGCCCGTTATTTATGTCCAATTAGCAACTTTGGTTAGCACGTTTGGTAAACAATTCCAAAGTCACAAAGCGCGTCCACTATAACGTGCCGAAATGTCAAAAGTTCCGTAACAGTCAGTAGAAACATGTCAAACGATATACTGAATCAATCTTTAGAATGTTGTTTACATATATCTTGAATAACGTTCCAACCGGAGAATTAGAATGACTTCAGATACCGGTGGAACGCAGGTCCTTCCCCTGTGAACGTGCATAGTGAATGCATGGTCAACTCGTGGCAGTGGTGTCTATTTCCTGTGTCATTCGACCCCCCTTCACATTAGAGTCATCAGACAAAGTTCTATTGACTGTTGACATCTAGTGGAAGGCGTAGGAAGTAAAAACTCATCCATATCTCGCTGTAATTTCAATGAGAGCTTGGTTGAAAATCTGCCACCCCCAGAAAAAAAAACAGGAAGTGGAATTTCTCAGGTTTTTGCCTTCTATATGAGTTCTGTTATACTCAGAGACTTAATTCAAACAGTTTTAGAAACTTCAGAGTGTTTTCTATCCAATACTACTAATAATATGCAACTGACACTGAGGAGCTGGCTGTTTATAATGGGCACCGTTTCATCCAAGCTACTCAATACTGCCCCTGCAGCCATAAAAAGTTAAGACAAATATGATTTAGCAATTTGATCACTGGTATTGATCTGTAGAAAATTATGGTCAACACTTTCAACTTTTAAGATATTACTCTTCATGATACAAAAAATATACAATGCCTTCGGAAAGTATTCAGACCCTTTACTTTTTCCACATTTTGTTAGGTTACAGCCTTATTCTAAAATAGATTTTTCCTCGTCAGTCTACACACAATACCACTGTATATGTGTATATATACTGGCACTGTATAAATACAGTGGGGCAAAAAAGTATTTAGTCAGCCACCAATTGTGCATGTTCTCCCACTTAAAAAGATGAGAGAGGCCTGTAATTTTCATCATAGGTAGACTTCAACTATGACAGACAAAATGAGAAAAAAAGTCCAGAAAATCACATTGTAGGATTTTTAATGAATTTATTTGCAAATTATGAGTCAGCTATCAGGTTCCCGGCCCTGTCACGAGGAGTTGCTAGAGCACGATGAGCGAAACCCTCCTCTACTCCAGACGGCGCTGGGACAATTGTCCGCCGTCCTATGGGGCTCCTGGTCATCAAAACCCAGGCTGTGGTGGCACCTCAGCATTGCGGTGCATTGCTTTTGACCGCTGCGCCACCCAGGACCATAACATGATAAAAATATCTCTGAACGTTGCATAACGTTGCACCCTCCTGAACTAAGGGGGTTATGTCGCACCCCCAAAACAGAATAGTGTCCCTCTTTTTCAGACAACCTTCCCACTAGTCGCCCTGCTGACTGAGGTCAATGCTCTGTGAGTCGACTAGACTACCTGCATGCACCACTGACTGACTCAAAGCAGAGGATTTAAATGGACAACTGTCTGCTCTCCTTCACCAGAGCCCCGATGAACCATGAAGAGTAATTTTTCCCTGTCGCGCCGTGCAGACGTCTTTCTCCAAAGACGTCCGCAGGAAACAGACTGTAGCTCTTTCATCATTCTTGATCAAGTGCTCAGATTTTGAGCTGCTCTGAATCCAATGTTTATCTTTTTGCTGTAGGGTGACATGTCCTACAATTGAGTTGACTGCTCTTCAGCGAATTAGTGGTAGTAAAGCTGGTATTGTTAGGGCTGCATAATGAAGAATATTGTTTGATTTTCTGTGCAAGGTGAAAAGGTGTCCTCCGTTTATCAACCACAACGCTAAACACCTTGGGTTAAATCATGACAAGGAAAGTCTAGAAGATAATGACAATAGCATCGTGGATTATGTCACATTCACTTAATGCCACAACCACAACACATACGTTAGGCTTGACCCACTTGGCCTCGCACTTTGATGAGCAAAATAAATTGTGTATTTGTTAGAACTTTACTGCACTTTAGGGAGCAAGTCTATTGACTTTGGCTTAATTGTAACTAGCGAAATAACTACACTCCAGCTGGTGCCAACCTTGACAGGGCTATAATGCATGTTTTCTTATCCCATGTTAGGCCTCTTCCATCATCCCTGGTCAGTGGAGTCATAAGTAGCCCTCCCCTCACGCCAAGAGATTGATGGTGACCTTAGCTATGGTTTATCGAGCGTCCACCTTCTCTTCGCTCTTGACAAACCACTGACAAAGTAGTTAGTCCATCATCGTTCTCATGGATCTCGAGTGGACAATTCCTCCAGGTTAGGTCTGAGTGTAATCATCTTTCCTCAAAGTTAATAATTCCATACTTTGATGGACTTTTATTGGGATCCTCCACCTGAAGATCTGAAGGGTCGTCACCTCCTGCAAATTCCTATGTGGACCCCCCGATGGAAGAGGTGACCTGGGTCTGTCGGCTACACGTCAGTGGCCTCTTCTGATTTCTCTGGAGCTTGCTTTCCAGTCTTGTCCAAAGTAACCAAGGTGTACAACACCAGGACAGTGAAAGGTTTCTATAACCAACATGATACTCAACTCTGTGATAACGACGACTCTAAGAGGTACTCGCAAGTTGTGGGCAATCTTAACCCTCAGGTTTTGGTGTGGGTGCAGGCTTTTTTTCTAGCCAAGCAGTAACACACCTGATTCTACTAGCTCATTAACTGTCTATGGGCCTGAATTAATCAGTTGATGGGTATTTGGGCAACACACAATTGGGGATGGTCACAGCTGAACGTATAAAAAAATATTCAGTGCATCAATTTTATTACTCACTTTTGTAAGTGGAAATAAATTGTAAATAATGACGCCTAGTCTCGTAGCTGCTGAATGACTTGTTCTTGAATAGAGATGTAATTGATCACTATCCCAGCATGTAAAATCAACCTCGCCCACATCATTCTGACAGCTGGTACAGATTCTGTTAGGAAGTACATGGGAATGAAGGCCATCTGTCTTGATCATATCATGTCTTCACAATGTCTGTCTCCTGTGCTACTGTACGATGTAAACAACTCCATTTGTCAAGAAATGGCAGACCTTGACTGTCATAATACACACACACACGCGCGTGCACACACACGCACACACACACAGCTCTCCTTTTCCAGAGAGTGACACCACACTACAAACAGAGTTACAGAACATAAGGAGGTTATCTTCCCTCTCAACTGTGTAGAAACAGTTTCTCCTTATACACAGTTGACTCTGCATCAAAATACAGTAAGTAACAGTTAAAAGTTTGGACACCTACCGGTACTCTTTGCATGGTTTTTATTTATTTGTAAAGCTTTGTTACATTGTAGAATAATAGTGAAGACATCAATTCTATGAAATAACATATATGGAATCCTGTAGTAACCCAAAAAGTTTTAAACAAATCAAAATGAAGTCGGAAGTTTACATACACTTATGTTGGAGTCATTAAAACTCGTTTTTCAACCACTTCACAAATTTCTTGTTAACAAACTATAGTTTTGGCAAGTCGGTTAGGACATCTACTTTGTGCATGACACAAGTAATTTTTGCAACAATTGTTTACAGACAGATTATTTCACTTATAATTCACTGTATCACATTTTGAGTGGGTCAGAAGTTTACATACACTAAGTTGACTGTGCCTTTAAACAGCTTGGGAAATTCCATAAAATGATGTCATGGCTTTAGAAGCTTCTGATAGGCTAATTGACATAATTTGAGTCAATTGGAGGTGTACCTTTGGATGTATTTCAAGGCCTACCTTCAAACTCAGTGCCTCTTTGCTTGACATCATTGGAAAATCAAAAGAAATCAGTCCAAGACCTCAGAAAGAAATTCTAGACATCCACAAGTCTGGTTCATCCTTGGGAGCAATTTCCAAATGCCTGAAGGTACCACGTTCATCTGTACAAACAATAGTACGCAAGTATAAACACCATGGGACCACACAGCTGTCATACCGCTCAGGGAGAAGAGTCTCCTGGAGATGAACGTACTTTGGTGCGAAAAGTGCAAATCAATCCCAGAACAACAGCAAAGGACTTTGTGAAGATGCTGGAGAGAACGGGTACAAAAGTATCTATATCCACAGTAAAGCGAGTCCTATATCGGCATAACCTGAAAGGCCGCTCAGCAAGGAAGAAGCAACTGCTCCAAAACTGCCATATAAAAGACAGACTACTGTTTGCAACTGCACATGGGGACAAAGATTGTACCTTTTGGAGAAATGTACTCTGGTCTGATGAAACAAAATAGAACTATTTGGCCATAATGACCATCGTTATGTTTGGAGGAAAAGGGGGATGCTTGCAAGCCGAAGAACACCATCCCAACCGTGAAGCACGGGGGTGGCAGCATCATGTTGTGCAGGTGCTTTGCTGCAGGAGGGACTGGTGCACTTCACAAAATAGATGGCATCATGAGGCAGACAAATTATGTGGATATATTTAAGCAACATCTCAAGACATCAGTCAGGAAGTTGAAGATTGGTTGCAAATGGTTCTTCCAAATGGACAATGACCCCAAGCATACTTCCAACGTTGTGGCAAAACCCAAGTTAAACAATTTAAAGGCAATGCTACAGAATACTAATTGAGTGTATGTACACTTCTGACCCACTGGAAATGTGATGAAGCTGAAATAAATCACTCTCTACTATTATTTTGACATTTCACATTCTTAAAATAAAGTGGTGATCCTAACTGACCTAAGACAGGGAATTTTGTACTTTGATCAAATGTCAGGAATTGTGAAACTCAGTTTAAATGCATTTGGCTAATGTGTATGTAAACTTCCGACTTCAACTCTATATTTTATAGTTGAGATTCTTCAAAGTAGCGACCCTTTGCCTTGATGACAACTTTTCACACTGTTGGCATTCTCTCAACCAGTTTCATGAGGTAGTCACCTGGAATGCATTTCAATTCACATTTATGCCTTGTTAATCTGTGGAATATATTTCCTTCTTAAAGTGCTTCAACCAATCAGTTGTGTTGTGACAAGGTAGGGGTGGTATACAGAAGACTGCCTTATTTGGTAAAAGACCAAATCCATGTTATGGCAAGAACAGCTCAAATAGAAATGCCACTCCATTACTTTAAGACATGAAGGTCAGTCAATCTGGAACATTTCAAGAACTTTGAAAGGTTCTTCAAGTGCAGTCGCAAGAACCATCAAGTGCTATGATGAAACTGACTCTCATGAGGACCACAACAGGAAAGGAAGACCCACCGTTACCTCTGCTGCAGAGGATAAGGTCAGTAGAGTTACCAGCCTCAGAATGTGCAGCCTAAATAAATGTTGAAAACTTGAGTTCAAGTAACAGATACATCTCAACATCAACTGTTCAGAGGGGACTGCGTGAACCAGGCCTTCATGGTCTAATTGATGCAAAGAAACCACTGCTAAAGGACAACAATAAGAAGAAGAGACTTGCTTGGGCCAAGAAACACGAGCAATGGACATTAGATGGTGGAAATCTGTCCTTTTGTCTGATGAGTCCAAATTTGAGATTTTTGGTTCCAACCGCTGTGCCTTTGTGAGACCAGAGTAGGTGAACGGATGATCTCTGCATATGTTGTTCCCACCGTAAAGTATGGAGGAGGAGGTGTGATGATGTGGGGGTTCTTTGCTGGTGACACTGTCTGTGATTTATTCTGAATTCAAGGCACACTTAACCAGAATTGCTACCACAGCATTCTGCAGAGATAAGCCATCCCATCTGGTCTGCGCTTAGTGGGACTATTTTCTTTTTCAACGGGATAATAACCCAATACACCTCCTGGCTGTTTAAGGGTTATTTGACCAATAGGGAGAGTCTATGGAGTGCTGCATCAGATGACCTGGCCTCCACAATCACCCGACCTCAACCCAATTGAGATGGTTTGGGATGAGTTGGACCACAGAGTGAAGGAAAAGCAGCCAACAAGTGCTCAGCATATATGGGAACTCCTTCACTTGTTGGAAAAGCATTCCAGGTGAAGCTGGTTGAGAGAATACCAAGAGTGTGCAAAGCTGTTATCAAGGCAAAGTGTGGCTACATTGAAGAATCTCAAATATAAAATATATTTTGATTTGTTTGACAATTTTTTGGTTACTACATGATTACATATGTGTTGTTTCATAGTTTTGATGTCTTAACTATTACTCTACAAAAATAGTAAAATATAAAGAAAAACCCTTGAATGGGTAATTGTTTCCAAACTTTTGACTGGTACTGTATGTCAGGGTAGAAATGCTTAATTGGTTACAACACTTCCTTTCAACAATGCCATGACATCATTGAAAGTGCGAGTTTTTTCTGCATGGCTCTAACCCTTACACTGAGGCTGACAGTGATATCTATATTGGTAAACCCCAAGCTGCATTTCTTTGCATGAAGACTGGCATTCATCAACCAAATGCTGTCTGGTATGAACGCAATTATTCTTTACGTAAATCCATGACACTCTGTTTAGTATGATATGTTACCTTTCATATGGTATGTATTAATTTGTGGAAGCCCATCATCCGTTTCATATGATATGTTACGAATTTGCTGAACATACAATATGTTATGAATTGTAGCTAGGTGGCGAACGTTAGCTAGCTCGCTAACGTTACCTAGGCTAGGGGTTAAGGTTAGTGTTAAGGTTAGCTAAAAGGGTTAAGTTTAGGGTTAAGGTTGGGTTGGCTAACATGCTAAGTAGTTGCAAAGTAGCTAAATATTAGTAAGTAGTTAAAAAGTTGCTAATAAGCTAAAAGTCTGAAGTTGTCCAAGATGAGATTTGAACTCGCAACCTTTAGGTTGCAAGACGTCGCCTTACATGCCTACCCATCCACCCCAACCAACAACCCCCCCAGGTTGATGAGACCAGGTTGATGTACTGTATGTAAAATAAATGCTTACTGGCCACCTTTATTGCTTCACCGAGTTTAGTTGAATTAAAGTTTGGACTTTTATACCACAATAGGCCCCTTGACATAAGTTGAACCAATTTGTGGGGATTCTAACTAATGTTTATTTAACATTTACATTTACATTTAAGTCATTTAGCAGACGCTCTTATCCAGAGCGACTTACAAATTGGTGCGTTCACCTTAAGACATCCAGTGGAACAGCCACTTTACAATAGTGCATCTAAATCTTTTAAGGGGGGGGGGGGGCGTGAGAAGGATTACTTTATCCTATCCTAGGTATTCCTGAAAGAGGTGGGGTTTCAGGTGTCTCCGGAAGGTGGTGTTTGACTCCGCTGTCCTGGCGTCGTGAGGGAGTTTGTTCCACCATTGGGGGGCCAGAGCAGCGAACAGTTTTGACTGGGCTGCGCGGGAACTGTACTTCCTCAGTGGTAGGGAGGCGAGCAGGCCAGAGGTGGATGAACGCAGTGCCCTTGTTTGGGTGTAGGGCCTGATCAGAGCCTGGAGGTACTGAGGTGCCGTTCCCCTCACAGCTCCGTAGGCAAGCACCATGGCACTATGCATTGGGGCAGGTAGCGTTCCCCCGGTATCCGCCAAACCCCAATTTGTTTGTCGAACTGCCAGATGGTGAAGTGTGTGTGTGCAGCTGCTCGGCCATGGAAATCCATTTCATGAAGCTCCCGACAAACAGTTCTTGCGCTGGCGTAGCTTCCAGAGGCAGTTTGGAACTCGATAGTGAATGTTGCAACCAAGGACAGACGATTTTTCCGCGCTTCAGCACTCGGCGGTCCGTTCTGTGAGCTTGTGGGGCCAACCACTTCGCGGCTGAGCCATTGTTGCTTCTAGACGTTTCCACTTACAGTTGACCAGGGCAGAAATGTTCAAACTGACTTGTTTGGAAGGTGGCATCCTATGACGGTGCCACATGGAATGTCACTGAGCTTTTCAGTATAAGCCATTCTACTGCCAATGTTTGTCTACGGACATTGCATGGCGGTGTGCTCAATTTTATACACCCGTTAGCAACAGGTGTGGCTGAAATAGTCGAATCCACTCATTTGAAGGGGTGTCCACATACATTTGGCCATGTTGTGTATTTGTGCCTTTTAGGTAGACTTGACAGTATAACATCATCGTACACGTTGGGTCAACTACCTGCTTACAGACATCTACAGCAACATAATTCAAATTTGACTGTTGTCCAAAACTTTGCATCCTCCCTTTTAATTTGGTTGATGTTGTCTTGTGGTATGTACATATGAATATGTGGTGATCTGTACTCACTGAACATTGACCTGAATTGTGACCATCATAAATAGGAAATGTGTGTGAATGATAAGACCTTGCTATCAGTGTGCCATATTGCAGTAGAGTGATAGCTATTTTTGTATTAGCGATAATACGATTCTGAAATTACATTTATTTTATTTCACAGTATACTTACATCTTCTGAGGCAACAGTAACACTTTTTTTAAACATATTGCTGTGTTGGAGAAACAGATCAACCTACACAAATCAGCTTGTGTGTGTGGTAAATTATGCCTCTTAACTATTGTAATGTAAAGTTGTCTAGGCTGTAGGCCGTCCTACCTAATAATAACAATAATTGTTTTGCAGGCCTTGATGACCTATATTCTTAAGGGTTTAACACTATGACACCTGTCTGCTCCCAAATGTGTGATTTGATCACACAGTCTTGAGGTTATTTTAATGAGAAGCTTTAACAATAACAACTTATCCTATTCTCTCCATGACGTGTTGTAGACTGATGTGTGTGACTCTCTGAACTGGAAAATAAATTGTTTCGATGCAACTTTGCCACAACTGTCGCTCCACAAATCGTTTTCAAAGCGCTGACAGACAAACCTAGATGATTTGTTTCCTTTTAACCCAGAAGAAAAGCCAGAGGGAAATCACTTTGGCTTTGATTTCACTTCCAGCGATGTGTACGACGAGCGTCCACTCACACTACGTCTCTGTTGCTTTTGATAAATTTCACAATCATCCCTCCCTCACTCCCTCCCTCCCCCCTCCCTCCCTCCCTCCCTCCATCACTCCACTGATATTCTCATCATTTTCTTTGTCTCCTTATTCTTCTTGACAGTCGTTGTGATTACATTTTACAGATAGAAGGCTATAATGGACTGGTCTTTCTCAACATTGTTCTGGTTCCATGAAAAGAGGTGGCTATAATCTAAAGCTGTTCTACACTCCAATACTAAACAATCATTTGGTAGTCAACGTTATCGGTTTACTGGTCCAAACTATGCCTGTGATTTTAATAGATTTTAAGGCAAATCATCAAGATGAAAGTGAAGATGGCTATGAATTGAAGACCATGCACTCTCAAATGGCCCTCTGCATAGTGCATGTTACGACCAGGACATGCTACCAGGGGTCTTTTCACAGCCAAATCTAAAAGGAATTCAAGCCAACTCACAGCACAACACCTCTCCCGTTTTCTGACCTAAATAACTTGGAGACCTATGTATAGGTACTGATCAGGGGAACTTAGTAGGATCGTAAAACTCCGGATGCACGGTTGCTGAGGTGAAGCTGGAGAAAACTCCATTTGATAGGCCTCTTTGGCTCCTTTTATATGAGCATGGGGTGAAGGACTTTACACAACGCTCCAAATGACGAATTGTAGGACCCTTGGTGAAGATCCATATGACGCACACAGTTTTGTTTGTTTCATATACCGTAAGCAGCATATTGAAACTGTATGAATGAGCCGGTTAGGTTTGATAGTCTGTGTGATTGTATGATTGATGATATGTGACTGTTCATGTCAGGGGAACTGAGTAGGAGTCGATGACCTCGGTGGAACTCCACATGATCATGGTTTTGATGTCAGACAGTAGGACACGGATTGCGTGGAAGAGTAGTGCCGAGTAGTGCCAAGTAGTACCAAGTACCGAGAAAGAGTGTATGTGCAAGCTTTTTTGTACGCCACTAAGAGGTAAGCAGCAATCATGTACAAATACTTACGCATTTGGTAAAATTTCAGAATACCATTTTCTATCACTGACAACAGTCATTATTTTGGTCAGTGTTTGGTTTAATAACTACCGTGCCAATATATCCTCCAAACACCGGCTATCATTTTTCTACAAGTGGCTACCAACATATTCAAATAATGATTGACATACACTATTTTCATTAAAATCTTTATTTTGATGTATGTGTTCATACTCTTTCATCCTTTCACGAGATATAGGCCTGCTACCCAAGCCGGCTGTTCATTCTATCTGTTCGGTTGCTGGAGACGCGACCCAGTCGTTAAGTCTTTTTATTTGTTGTCGTCAAGGTTGTGTATGGGAGGCGAAGTCAGGTGCAGGAGAGCAGAGTGTAGTGAACAGGCCCACTTTAATTCCATTCCACAAAATACAGCACATAAAAACAATAACGTGCCAAAAACACGGAACATGGAAAAAGTAAAGCGCCTGACAAAAATCCACATCACAAACAAACAATTACACACAAAGACATGGAGGGGAAACAGAGGACTAAATACATGCAGTAATTATGGAATGAAAACCAGGTGTGTAATGGAACAAGACAAAACCAATGGAATATGAGAAGTGGAGCGGCGATGGCTAGAAAGCCGGTGACGTCGATCGCTGAACGCCGCCTGAACAAGGAGAGGAGCCGACTTCGGTGGAAGTCGTGACAGTTGTTTTTGTTTGTTCTAAATGTTCCATTGTGATGAAAACCAAAATTCCAAAGGCTGGACCTAATGTAGTGTATAAGAGGTCATACAATAAGTTCTGTAGTGATTCCTATGTTGACTATGTAAATCGTATTTGCTGGTCTGTGGTGTGTAATGAGCAACCAGATGCTGTACTTGACACATTTATGAAATTGCTTATTACAGTTACTAATAAGTGTGCACCCATTAAGAAAATGACTGTAAAACCGGTTAAACCCCCATGGATTGATGAGAAATTGAAAAATTGTAAGGTTGAGAGGGATGAGGCCAAAGTTATGGCAAATAATGTCTGGGAGCACAACCTATTGGCAAACATACTGCAAATTGAGAAATCATGTGACTAAATACATTTAAACTATACTATATAAAATATATATAAAGAATGATAGTAAAAATCTTTGGAGTACAAATTAAATTTTGGGAAAAAAGGCAAGCTTTGCTCCATTATTCATTGAATCAGTTGGCTCATTCATCAGAAAACCAACTGATATTCAAATCAAATCGAATTTTTCACATGTGCCGAATTACAACCTTACAGTGAAATGCTTACAAGCCCTTAACCAACAATGCTTTTAAGAAATGTTAAGGGAAAAAAAGTGTTAAGTTAAAAATAGAAAATAAAAGTAACAAATAATTAAACTGCAGCAGTAAAATATCAATAGAGAGGCTATATACAGGGGGTAGCGGTACAGAGTCAATGTGGAGGCTATATACAGGGGGTAGCGGTACAGAGTCAATGTGGAGGCTATATACAGGGGGTAGCGGACAGAGTCAATGTGGAGGCTATATACAGGGGGTAGCGGTACAGAGTCAATGTGGAGGCTATATACAGGGGGTAGCGGTACAGAGTCAATGTGGAGGCTATATACAGGGGGTAGCGGTACAGAGTCAATGTGGAGGCTATATACAGGGGGTAGCGGTACAGAGTCAATGTGTGGGGGCACCAGTTAGTCAAGGTAATAGAGGTAATATGTACATGTAGGTAGGTGTAAAGCGACTATGCATAGATAATAAACAACGAGTAGCAGCAGCGTAAAAGAGGGGTCTTATGGCTTGGGGTAGAAGCTGTTAAGAAGCCGTTTGGACCTAGACTTGGCACTCTGGTACCGCTTGCCCTGCGGTAGCAGAGAGAACAGTCCATGACTAGGGTGGCTGGAGTCTTTGACCATTTTTAGGGCCGGATGGCAGACCTGGATGGCAGAAAGCTTGGCCTCAGTGATGTACTGGACCGTACGCACTACCCTCTGTAGTTCCTTGTGGTCAGAGGCCGAGCAGTTGCCATACCAGGCAGTGATGCAACCAGTCAGGATGCTCTCGATGGTGCCGCTGTAAAACCTTTTGAGGATCTGCGGACCCATGCCAAATCTTTTTCAGTCTCCTGAGGGGGAATAGGCTTTGTCGTGCCCTCTTCACGACTGTCTTAGTGTGTTTGGACCAGATCGTTTTTTGGTGATGTGGACTACTTTAATATTTTTTTTAATTGTCAAAATTAGCTAACTTAGTCATTACATGCCAGCAACAAATGCTGACACTACACATTCAAGTAAATCTGACAAAATTATGTAAACACACAAAGTCTACATGAAGTTGGTTAAAAAGCTAAATTTCTGTAGTTATGGAATGGCCTAGTCATAGTCCAGACCTAATCCCAATTAAGATGTTGAGGCAGGACGTGAAACGAGTAGTTCATGCTTAAAAACCCACAAATGTTGCTGAGTTGAAGCAGTTCTGATTGCAAGAGTAGGCCAAAATTCCCCCACAGCGATGTGAGAGACTGATCAACAACTAAAGGAAGCATTTATTTTTATTTTTTATTCAACCTTTATTTAACTAGGAAAGTCCGTTAACAAATTCTTATTTAAAATGACGGCCTACCAAAATGCCTCCTGCGGGGACATGGGCCTGGGAATAAAATAAATAAATACAATATAAATATAGGACAAAACACACATTACAACAAGATAGACAACACTACATAAACAGAAACCTAAGACAACAACATAGCAAGGCAGCAACACATTACAACACAACATGGTAGCAACATAACAACAACATGGTAGCAACACAACATGGTAGCAGCACAAAACATCGTACAAACATTATTGGGCACAGTCAACAGCACAAGGGTCAAGAAGGTAGAGACAACAATACATCACACAAAGCAGCTAAAGGTGGCACAACCAGTTATTGAGTGTAAGGGGGAAATTACTTTTTCACACAGGAGAATTGGGTGTTGCATAACTTTGTTTTTATTAAATAAATGAAATAAGTATGGAATTGTTGTTATTTGTTTACTCAGGTTCCCTTTGTCTAATTTTAGGTTTTGGTTGAAGATCTGAACATTCAGAATCAAAAATAAGCAAAAATAGAGAAAATCTGAAAGTGGGCAAATATTTTTTCATGGCACTGTATAGCCTTAAAAAAATTATGCCGAGTCATGATTTTGATTGGCTGAGAAAAGCTGCTTGCCTGTCTGTCTTGTCCCAACTCCTGACATGTTCATTACTATGGGACAGCTGGAGATTACATTTCAATACTGAAACAATGTTCCAAATGTCAGAGAGAGACAAATCTCCACTGTTGAAAACCAAATGCTAGTCTAAAATAAATTAGAGATAATGTCTAGATGCTTTTAACAGTGGAGATCAAGATTATAAATTGCCTGGCTGGGCTGATGAGACAGTGGATTGCACAGACAGATGGAATAATGAATAGGCATTTCAGTGTCATAGTTTTAGCTGGTGGTAATTTGTGGAATAGGCACCGACTGGAACGTGGTTTTAACCAATCAGCATCTAGGATTAGACCCACCCGTTCTAGAATGTGTATTATGCACTCGGCCAATTTCTGAGCTTAGCCTTGAAATCTGGCATTACACACCCCCTAGCAACATTTTCTCACTTTATGCTTTGTTTCTGCAAATGAATGTTTTGTCCTATTGTCAATAGATTGCATGTTTCTAGACAAATGAAAGTGTGTCTTTAGTGATGTTTTGGGCAGGAAAGAATGCCTTTCAAAAGGGATTGTGGTTACCAGGCAACAAGGACAAAAACCAATCCTAGGCTGAAGGAACAAACCAAGGTTTTTTTTCTTATTCTTTGCTTCTCTGAGTTGCTCTCTCACTCTATCACACTCCCTCTGCCTCACTTTCTCTCTTACACACATTGCTATGCCTGGAACTAAAATCCCCTCCCAATCGGATTTGACCATGGAGAAGAGTCTTAGCCCAGTTCTTATGCTCACGTGTGGGATTTATGTCCAACTGAAATAGAAAAGAGCGCTTACGTACACTGGACAAGGTATTGGGCTGCTACCTAAATCTCAAAAGGTTTGCATTGTGGGATTGGAAGACCAACTGGATGCTGTGTTGACCTGATTCAGGAGATAGAAGGGTTCAAACACAGGGCCTACTGACTGGGTGAGGTGAAGAGTTCAAACACAGTGGGCCTACTGACCGGGTGAGGTGAAGAGTTCAAACACAGTGGGCCTACTGACTGGGTGAGGTGAAGGGTTCAAACACAGTGGGCCTACTGACTGGGTGAGGTGAAGGGTTCAAACACAGTGGGCCTACTGACTGGGTGAGGTGAAGGGTGCAAACACAGTGGGCCTACTGACCGGGTGAGGTGAAGAGTTCAAACACAGTGGGCCTACTGACTGGGTGAGGTGAAGGGTTCAAACACAGTGGGCCTACTGACTGGGTGAGGTGAAGGGTTCAAACACAGTGGGCCTACTGACTGGGTGAGGTGAAGGGTTCAAACACATTGGGCCTACTGACCGGGTGAGGTGAAGGGTTCAAACACAGTGGGCCTACTGACTGGGTGAGGTGAAGGGTTCAAACACATTGGGCCTACTGACCGGGTGAGGTGAAGGGTTCAAACACAGTAGGCCTACTGACTGGGTGAGGTGAAGAGTTCAAACACAGTGGGCCTACTGACTGGGTGAGGTGAAGAGTTCAAACACAGTGGGCCTACTGACTGGGTGAGGTGAAATCTCCTTTGATGAAGATTTTAGAAAGTGCCTTCAGGGCTTTCACAACTCGTGGCGCAGCACCAACATGTAAACACCTCCATCAGTCTGAACAGTTAATTACACCAACATGTAAACACCTCCATCAGTCTGAACAGTTAAATACACCAACGTGTAAACACCTCCATCAGTCTGAACAGTTAATTACACCAACATGTAAACACCTCCATCAGTCTGAACAGTTAAATACACCAACATGTAAACACCTCCATCAGTCTGAACAGTTAAATACACCAACATGTAAAGACCTCCATCAGTCTGAACAGTTAATTACACCAACATGTAAACACCTCCATCAGTCTGAACAGTTAAATACACCAACATGTAAACAGCTCCATCAGTATGAACAGTTAATTACACCAACATGTAAACACCTCCATCAGACTGAACAGTTAATTACACCAACATGTAAACACCTCCATCAGTCTGAACAGTTAATTACACCAACATGTAAACACCTCCATCAGTCTGAACAGTTAAATACACCAACATGTAAACACCTCCATCAGTCTGAACAGTTAATTACACCAACATGTAAACACCTCCATCAGTATGAACAGTTAATTACACCAACATGTAAACACCTCCATCAGTCTGAACAGTTAATTACACCAACATGTAAACACCTCCATCAGTCTGAACAGTTAAATACACCAGCATGTAAACACCTCCATCAGTCTGAACAGTTAAATACACCAACATGTAAACACCTCCATCAGTCTGAACAGTTAATTACACCAACATGTAAACACCTCCATCAGTCTGAACAGTTAATTACACCAACATGTAAACACCTCCATCAGTCTGAACAGTTAAATACACCAACATGTAAACACCTCCATCAGTCTGAACAGTTAATTACACCAACATGTAAACACCATCAGTCTGAACAGTTAATTACACCTGCATGTAAACACCATCAGTCTGAACAGTTAATTACACCAACATGTAAACACCATCAGTCTGAACAGTTAATTACACCAACATGTAAACACCATCAGTCTGAACAGTTAATTACACCAGCATGTAAACACCATCAGTCTGAACAGTTAATTACACCAACATGTAAACACCATCAGTCTGAACAGTTAATTACACCAGCATGTAAACACCATCAGTCTGAACAGTTAATTACACCAACATGTAAACACCTCATCAGTATGAGCAGTTAATTACACCAGCATGTAAACACCATCAGTCTGAACAGTTAATTACACCAACATGTAAACACCTCCATCAGTATGAACAGTTAATTACACCAACATGTAAACACCTCCATCAGTATGAACAGTTAATTACACCAGCATGATAATTACTGACCACTCACTTCACCTCAAGTCAGACGTCTAGAGTTTTTACAGAGCCACCGAGTGCTGTACAGACAGACTTCTGGCAGGCGGTGTCACTTCCCCCTCTCTTTCTGCCTTTTTTTTTCCTGTGAAGGCTGAGTCTTTTTGCCTTGCCAACCCATGATTCATTAGCCATGCAACGTGGGCACAATAATTGAACACAGTGCAGCGACGATGTCACAGTCTACCAAAAAAAGAGTCATTGCTTTTCTCCAAAGGTATTTTCCCCTATTGGTTCATGCGATCTGAAGATTGATTCAGCGGAGACATTTTTTGAATTAATTATAATTCATGCAAGACTTCACATGAAAAACACATTGTAAAACTGGTAGAACCCGGTGCAGGCGAGGTGGTGCAGAACTAATAAGACCTATTATAGACCGAGAGGAAAGAGGGGGGAGAAAAACATTCATTGTGTTGTGGACTCACCAAACTATTGGAGTATGGGGTGTAAATTATATCGTCCTGCTGTCGAAAGTTTCCCATACAAGGGAACCTTCCAGTCCTCAGTTATTTTCCTGTGCTGTGTTTGCACACCTTCTCTGTGGGAAGCCGACAGGCCATACCAGCCAAACGGATATTGACAGGAAGAAACAAACAAAGCACTGACCATATAGTATCATTTCCTGGAACATATCTCAAACGTTTTCTCCATGAGATACAGCTGCTGCTATTGGTGAAGCTTTCTGTGTGACAAAAGGAAGTTATGTGTGCAAAGATTGAATATGAGATGTGATTTCCTCTCCCAGAAACAAGTAGGACAAAAGTAAACCCCTCTGACTGTCATTGTCTTTGGTCATTCGATTGCACACATTTGTTGAAACCTCCCTTCAGATTATTTTGCCAGAGGATTCTCTCAAGAGCTTCGGAAGCCCTCTTAAGAAAATGTGAAAATGTAATTTTGTCAAATGATCCACACAGAAACCATGATCTAATTTAAAGTGATATCAAAGCCAAGGGCCTCTGCCGAAGTAAGGAAAGAAATTGGCTGGTACGAGTCACAAAAAGAAAACCTGATCAAAATAAGTATTTTATTCTAACAAAGAGAAGTCCCTTTCATTTGCTGGTACCAAGCATCACTAGGTGACTGGAAAATGTGTGACTTATAGTAGCTATGTGCCTTACTCCAATAAGCACGTGTGATCCAAGGATTAATTTGCAACATGAAGGGGTGGCAGGTACCCTAGTGGTTAAAGCATTGGGCCAGTAACCGAAATGTTGGTGGATCGAATCCCTGAGCCGACAAGGAAAAAATCTGTCGTTCTGCCCCTGAACAAGGCAGTGTCATTGTTCTTAGACCGTCATTGTAAATAAGAATTTTTCTTAACTGCCTAGTTAAATAAAGGTTAAATAAATAAAAAGGTGAGTTGTAGACAGTCTATGTTTTTAATGTAAAATGTAAAACCATTAATGAGCATAGGGAAGCAACATATTGATGTTAGTAAGTCTACAGATGTAGGATCTTAATTTGAACTATATTGTCATAGAAGAATGATCCTTCAGGAACAGGATTTGAATGTTTAGCCAATAATGTTGCTTGGTCTATTAGCTGGCCAAGTTAATATAACTGTGTGTTAATTTGGGTTTTCAGTGAATTTGTGTAAACCTACCAAAAGCGTGCTAGCGTGCCAGACCCACCAATTTAAATGTGTCATGAATGGCAAATGCTACTGGGTTTTTCACGTTTCAACAGTTTCCTGTGTGTATCAAGAATTGTCCAGCACCCAAAGGATATCCAACCAATGGCAGGCCAGTGGTCAAAAACGGGTCATTGATGAAAGAGGACAAAGGACGCTGACACAAATTGTGTAGCGCAACAGAGAGGCTACAGTTAGTCAACTGACAGTCCAGTATAACATTGGTGCCCAAAGACCCATAAAATAACGCACAACTCATCATACGTTGACACGAATAGGGTATGGCAGCAAAAAACAAGAAACGGCGGTTGCACTGGATTAAGGAACGAAAACACTAGACACTGGAGAATTGGAAGAACTTTGCCTGGTCTGATGAATCCCGGTTCCGGCTGTTTCACGCTAATGGGAGGACTATATATCCATCATGTCACGTGTCAACATTTCAGGCTGGTGGTGTGATGGTGTGGGGTGTGTTTTCATGGCACACATTGGGCCCCTCGATAAAAGTGGACCAACATTTGAATGCCACAGGATATCTGAATATCATTGCCAATCAGGTGCTTTCCTTCATGGCAGCAGTGTATCCATCTGATTTCTTCCAGCAGGATAATGCCCCATGCCACAAGGCTTGTCCAGGAATGGTTCCACGAACATGACCGTGAATTCAGCTTACTGCAGTGGCCTGCCCAGTCACCAGATCTTATTCCAATTGAGCATCTGTGGGATGAGATGAAACAAGATATTTGAGAGAGAGATCCACTGACATTACCAGCCTTGGAGTCAACATGGGGCAGCATCCCTGTGGAACACTTTCAACACTTTGTAGAGTCCATGCCCCAATGAATTGAGGCTGTTCTGAGGGAAAAGGGGGGTGCAACTCGAGATCAGGAAGGTGTTCTTAATGTTTTGTACACTCAGTGTATTTCAACTTATCTAACTCCTATCTAATCTTTCCAGATCTTCAAGGGAGAACTAAGCACTCACCTTGGGGCAGATAGCCAACGATGGCCAATGATTTGCGATGATGTCAGTTGAGTACATGTTACAAAGTAAATATAGAAAGTGGGTCGAGACACTCACTGGCCTTGACGTAACTTCTATTTGTAGAGGTGAGGGGAGAAAAACACTGGGAGGGACATTAGGTTATGGTGGCATTATTAAAGGATGTGCTCTCTGATTAAGAGGGGATGTATTCCGCCAGACGCTGCAGGAGAAGAAGAGAACTCATCAGGAAGAGGTTAGACCCGAACCTTTGGAGGGGCCCAGGCATCCAATTACTCAGTCCTCCAGACTTCTGTACATCACACCCATTTAGGGGTTAAGTACCCATCCTGCAAATTTTGTTGCAAGGTATCAAACGTGGGCCACTTTTTGTAAATTCATGCGCACACGACATTCAGTCTATGATTGGGTTGACAAGTCAATCTGATGAATTAAAAGGGAAATGGCATTTAGTGTTGCTGTACCATATCATACATCAAGACATCAAAAGAATCTAATTAAAAATGGGTGACATTTCCAAATGAACTACTACCCTTCATTGATTTGCGGTTATCAGACAGCAATTGCTGTAGTGAATTACTTTGATTCACTTATTCAATTATTATTTACACTATATCTTTCTGCCATAGTTTGCACCTGAAACTCATGCTGTGTTCTGCCCTAACTAATCATTACGTTTATTATCAAAACACACGTTAACTACAGAGTCGATGTCCTCTGACCGTGGTTAACACGTTCAATCAACCACCATTGTAAAAGCATTTACATGACTTTTTTGTCGTTGTTGAAACTGTTGCTACAACAGTTGCTGAAGGTTTCCTCATGCTGGAGTACTCTTTTGGATGCCAACTTGGTTTCGGCTTCCCATATTGGTCACTATGTGTCATTCACCCTCCTGACATGCAGAGTACATCATGTCATAATGGGATTAACACCTCTTCTGTCTGTGAGAAAAGTAATATAAGATTACATTGGCTCGACCTTGTGATAAATAGAAACTCCAGTCCCAGTACTACAAGTACCAGAACTGAGTCGTGAGTGTATTTATTCAGTGCAGTGTGCGTGTGTATAGACAGTACTTCTACATCACCTATTGCTGTTGCCTTGACTCCATGGAGATTTTACTGCAGAAAGGTGATAGGTATCTGGCCGTTCGAGCATCTCAACCATTTCCCACTTTTCAGCCTACGTAAGGCAATGAGCCACACACTAATGGGTCAGTAACGAATTTAACCCATCGCTAATGGGTCAGGTAGCTGACTGCAGGGGGATGACAGTAGGTGGGCGTGGGTGGAGAGGTCCTTAGCATGGTCATACAATACCATCTCGATTGATTAAAGAAACACCCAAGAACTCGCTGAGGTCTACAGGCAGGAGCTATAGTAGCCAATGTTCTCTGCTATTATACGTATTGTCTTGACTTGGGTATTGTGAAAGAGAATATAAACACCGATTGTGTTGGCCCTGTACTGGGAATCATTCTGTCTAACTCCAAATATTGTGTAGAAGAAGAGCTATTCTTTCAGATTGAGAAGCTGGGCAAGGATTTGATGATAATGAGGTGCATTTGGCAAAAAAACAGGGCTCCAACGTCACGTGGGAGAAAATTGGGTTTAAAACACAAGATGTGGTGACTTCAGGGTACTAGATTGGCTTTGTGGGATTTTCACGAATCCAATTTATGGACTGCCATGAGAAAGAGTGGGAAGATTGGACTGAAGCAATTCTAAAAAGGAAACGTCTTTAGCCCTGACAGACAGAGGACATGTCAAGACACGCCCCTTATTTACATGTCTGCAATATCTTCTATAGTATGAGCCTTAGCCTCTGTTAGTGGAAAGCAGCAGCCTCTTCTGGCTAAAGCCATGATGAGGTGGATTTCAACATCAATGATTTCATTGCAATAAAGAAACTGGGACAGAGGACAAGACTGCTGCCCATGTTGCCAGGATTCCCAAATTAGATTTCGGAGGCATCTGCTTGCAGGATTGCTCAATACGTCTTGATGCCAGAGGGCAGGGCATGCATAGCCAAACTCTCGACATTATCGGGACACAGGCGGCATATGTTTTTAAACTGAAAAGAGAGTTACAATATTATATCATCAGGCGATTACAAAGCAAAAAACCTCAATAAAAGAAAGCGGCACTAGATGAAACGGCAATGAAGGAGACGAGAGGCCACATGATAAATCGGAGCGAGCATGTGGCAGGCGCACCTGCTGCAGCGCGCTTTGATGAATATCTCCCTGTCACCAGCACAGGCCTGCAGGACAGCATAATTACAACCCTTTAATTTCCTCCATCTTGACAGTACCGCTGAGCCCAGGGAAACCCGGTCGGTCCAAATTCATCACAGGCTTATTAACACAGGTCGTGGCTGGTGCCCTGTTTCAATGCCCTCTTCTCTACCCACTTCCTCGCCCCCTCCCTCATTTCACATGGCAGAACAGTAACAGTAATATGTGTATGCAAAGTGGCAGATTATTACCTGATTGAAAAATGATTTGTGTGACAATCAAAGTGCAAAGTGTGAGTTGAAGAGGCCCTCTGCATGTGGCAAGGCAACCCAAAACCAAAATCATCTAGATTAGTCAAATCATTTATTTTCATATGGGAAGGCACATATTGACAAGACAATCCTATTTAAATAGAAATGTAACTAAATAAACAATTCTCATAACAACTGTTTTACCAGCCTTGGAAAATAAGATTTCTTTGAGTTGAAGCAGTATACATTATGGTACCTTGTGTCTTCATAGACCTTTTCTTTTCAATCAAACTGGCTTTGACTGATATTAATGATAGAATGTTCATATTCAATACTAGTTCTCTCTGCAAAGCTGTCTGATAAAAATGGCTAGCCTCGCAGCTTGGAGTCTTCTGTCGTGTCTTTGCTATGCCGGATTAAGTGATATGACGTGCAGTTCTATAAAATAATTTCTCTGTAATTAATATTACCTGATTGAACTGATCATGTAAATGTAATTAACTAGAACGTCGGGGCACCATGAAAGAATGTTTATAGAGCTGTTATCTTCCGAATAAACTCTTAAAGACCTGGTAATCATTTACATCAACGTTATCATTCTTAATTGTCACCTTATTCAGTCTCATCTGAAGTCGTAGAATTCTTGGTTATCTTCACCAACCCTGGCTTACAAGTTGAATCAGCAATACAACATTTGGTTTAATTATTTATTTACCAAATACCTCAACAATCACACAGAATTACATATACACAGGATGGGTCATACATTGATTACTAATTATGTCATTAAAGAAAACATCCCTAGCGGACGGAACAGATATGACGGCTGGTTACACAAAGAAAAGGGGGTTGGGTTTTGAATGAAAGCGTGGGAAGACTGAGAAACAAAGACATTTGGTCTCTGATCGGACCTTGTAAAGCTATGCTATCGTAAATACAGAATCTTATGCATTCTAAATAACCGCGCATTTGGAAAAGGAAAATGCAAGGAATATTTACTCTGAGCTGTGCTTCAATAGGTTGGTCATAGATGGAAGGCCGTGTTGCCCAACAGAGATCTTCCTGTCCTCTGAAGAATGTCTGGTAGAATGGATGCATTGTAGTAACGTCGTGTGTTTGGTAGAAGATCACTGATGAAAACCAATTATCTAATTTAGAAGCTAAATTTACATTTAATCTTTTGACAAAGAGTCATATTTAAACATTTAAATTGCACAACAATTCCATGTGAATCTGATAACCAGAATATGTAGACTTTCCAAGATACAGTTTATGTCATCCTATCATCAGTAATAATGTCTCAGATGACAACTGATCTGATGTCATATTCTTTAAGTACCAACGCATATTTTCAACTGGTTGGATTACCGAAATATGGTTTTGGTCCCCACCCTTTTGATGTTTCTAGACTCTCTATGTTAACAAAGGGCTTTCCAAGAGTCACTCTGTAGAGAGAGAGAGGAACAGGGGAAAGGTATTTATGGGGGTCATAAACCTCACCAACAGGCCAACGTCATGACACTTCCATGCAAAAGTGTCTGCCGTGAGATAAGGTGACACGTCTATGTGGCTTCATCTCTCACTGTCATGTGCAATCATACCTCAGGATTTGCAGATATCTCGGTGGCCATCTTTGTATTTTCTTTTTCCTTGTCCTGTTCAGTTACATTTAGCCTACAGCTTACAAAGCCAAGGAGAGACCTTGGAGCTGGGAGTAAGAACAGGCTCTATCTTTAGTTCCAGATGTGTTGACAAAACACACTGCTGTAAGAGCTGTTGACAGTTATTCCCTCTTATCTCTACTATGGGCTTTACCGCTTATCTCAGGAGGGCCACTTTGTGGAGTTACTGTGTTTAGAGTATGGGGTTGTATGTAAGGATAATACATACTGTATATTTAGTATATAAGGACAACAAGTATACAAGGACAATCTTAACAAACTCATTTTCAATGTAACTAAAGGTCATGGTAACAAAAGGTCATGGTAACTGAAGGTACAGGTGAATGACATTGGACCAAGGGCCATTAAGCATGGTATTCCAAAGTACCTTACATTTAACAAGTTATCAAGGATTACAAGGATAAAGGTTATCCTCTATAGAACACATTTATCCAATAAATCGCATGGTGGCTACTTGCTGGCTTATATATTGGTTGAGGTATTGTTTTGGGCTGTAGTGGTGATACTACTATATTACTATGGGGGAGCCAAAAGCATTTCAATAACAACATGCAAATAACCTTGTTAAAAGGATGAATCAGATGCAATGTCTTGCCTTTAATAGTTTCATATGTCATTGAAAAGACGCTCATGAAAGCTGTTATGGGCTATCTATGTCAAGCATATTGGTGCAATCGATTCAGTAAATCCTTGAGGTGTGGGAAGGTCATAACAAAGAATAAGGCAATCTGCTCCCCGAACAAAAAATGTCACTTCTGGTTAGAAATATGTTAAATGATGCTCTGAACACTGTTTTTCAACAGTATGGCACTCAACCAGAAAATGTATTGGAGGGAGGCGGCATTCTTTCTGGATAATACCTTCTATAAGGCATAGCAGAAACTGCGGAGCTGACCGGTCAACTGGGACATGCTGGAACTCATAAACTGATAAATGGTCGTGGTTGGTCAATGGATCAGCTGAACGCTAAATGATGGTAAGTCTTGTGAGTATCCACATCTGACCTTCATCTTTGATCAGTTCCATTGTACCCAGTACGAGTCAATATGGAGGATAACACATTGATGAGGTGCTATGCAGAACTGTTGTATAGAGTCTTGTATCATGCATCATCAGTTCATGAGTTCATGTGTATAACTTGCTGAGCTCATGGAAGACAAATTATGAAGCTACTTATGCTTAACCGTTTTTTAATGTCCACAAGTTTCTCCCCAGAATTAACACCACGCAACAGATCTCACCCTCAGTCAATGGGTACGCCGTTCCTCATCAAAGTCAATCAGCATTGCTCTTGAAGCGCAGGGGATGAGGAGGAGGAGTGTGGCAGGGGTTAAAGCTTGCAGCATTTGTTAAATGAAAGGAGAACCTCCTATCAAATGCTTCTGAGATTATGGCTGATGACACATACGGGGGTCAACCGGAGTGGAGGATCTCCATTTGGCGTTAATCAAGAGGCACGTCGGTATGCCAAGCCTTTCATCCCTGACTCTGATGGTGATGATGAGAGAACCCTTGGGTTTCCCTTTTGAATAGAAACTTCCATAACTCAAATCAATTAGAGGGGCCGACTCACAGGAGCAGAGGATTTATGGGAATTTGTTGAAATATTAAAGCATTCTATTGCATATAGCTCAATCCTACTGGATCAGAGGAAGGTTGAGGTGATTTTTGCAGTTGCACAGGTATTTCCTCAGCCTCTGAGATGTTGAGGTCATAGACACTAAGGCTGGGGGTGACTACACTCCCAGTGGACTACCCTCAATTTGAAATGTTTATTATTTTTCATATTTTCTCCCCTTCGGAATTATTCACTGGTATGTGACACAGTTGCAATTACTGTTGGTAAATGTGGGGTACAGACCTAACATAAGACTGAAATAGTGAGAATCTCAGGTTCTTAAGTGATTAAACGTCCAATTACTCAGCGCTGTTCCTTCAAAACCTGCAATGAGACACAGAGAAAACAATGTGGAAACAAACTTGGAGCTACAGTTTGAAAACAGTGTTAGACTAATCACACAAAGCACAGCGACTCATGTTTCCAGTTTCAAACGAACAACCCAAACGAGGGAGATCACAACAAAGAGAAACACAGGAAGTAGTACTCAGTGGACATTTAAAAAGAACTAGGAGCTTGTTATACCAATTAACTGAATGTGTGGAAAGAGGAAGACATGAGGGAGAGAAGGAGGGAGCGAGGGATTGTAAAAATATGTTTCTATTAGCTGAGAAATACAGAGTTTAAAACACAGAGCCCGTTGTTTAGAGTTCCTCCTTTTTCCTCTTGTCCTGTCAACCCGGGCATAGCAACGAAGGAATATTCATAGATGTGAATTGCCTGGCTCTGGAAAAGGGGATGTGCTGGCTTCTCTATACAGTTATGTCTGCCAGGTATCTGCACTGTAATGGTGGGCCCTCTCAGATGAAAGCCGATCCCTCAGTTACATTGGCAATAAAGAGGTGGAGGGGAGGCATATGAATATCCACTGCTGACATGCTGGACAGATAGGGAATCACTCCAGAACAGAGCTGCAATGGAAGAGGGCTGCTGCAGGGGCGAGCTATGTTATGCTGGCCACAGGGAGCCACATCAAACTAAGACAGATCTTAGTAATATTCAACGCTTCTTAATGACAGTTAAGTTCATTGCGTCTCACTTCGAGCAGACAGTGAACACATCCTGGCGTTAGCTTTCCTATTCTTTTAAAGATGCACTATTTTGTATCCAGATGTGTGACAAACGTACACACATTGGACCATAATGCATTTGGGGCTCATTTCAGTGAACGATCAACAGATGTTGTCCCTATGTGCTTTGCATATTTTGAGGACATAATACGGTATAACATCTGGAAGTATGAAAAAATGAAACAGACCTGTTACGTTTGCGCAAGATCTGATTTCTGCCAAGCATTATGTGGCATATATAGCAGTACATGGGTTTGTAGACTCTAGAGAGGGCGATTTGTATTCTAACCTACAGTACTTCTGTTTTCCCTCTGAACCTGTTCCCTGTGCTAAAGCTTTTCCACTGTTGAGAGAGCAGACCTCCAATATAGGCTGGTGAACGATAGCATCTGTACAGATGTTGACCAATTTGGATTAGTCTCCACAGTCTTTTCACCAAGGACCAGCGCTCCCACGTAGTAATCCAGCTGACTCTGGGAACATCACCAGATAATCGGGACGCCATGTGATTTGATCAATAGAACCTGCAGTCAGTGCTTATGTTCCAAATGGAACCCTATTCCCTATTTAGTGCACTACTTTGACCAGGGCCCATATCGCTCTGGTTAATAGGAGTGCACTATATAGGGAAATAGGTTCCATTTGGGACTCAATGGCAGTGTGCCTGCCATTCATACGATGTGGCTCATGGTCCCTGGAGATATCTTCACTCCAGGCACACAAAGTCGAGCTGCACAGCTGCTTGTCCCTAGCTCTAGGAGCCACACATATTTGAGTGATGGGAAGCCATGGTCACCACTCTACTGATTAATGATCCTCTGAGACCAAATGCAATACCATTACCACGAGTTAAACGCATCACTAGCACAGAGAATAGGTGTTTCAGAGCATTAGTCATAGATAAACTGCCAACGTGACGACAACATGGCATCAGGGTTGACGTGAAGCATCTGTAAAAAGAAAAGGTCAGTCTTACACTTACTGTGACCAAAATGTTAATGTAATTAGAAACTCCATACATTTTATAAGCTGCAATAGATGTATTTTTACACTTTGGGCTCCGCATTAACCATGTAAATACAACAGTATTGGATACATACAATGAATCGAAGAGGACAAATGAGCTAAAAGTACATTTCCAACCGCATTATTTCTCTCACAAATTCAACTGATAATGAAATTATAATTGAAAGTGGCATAAACCCGCTAAATGCCACAGACACACACACCTACCTGGGCGGCAGGTAGACTGGTGGGTAGGAGCGTTGGGCCAGTAACCGAAAGGTTGCTGGTTTGAATTCCAGAGCTGACAAGGTAAAAATCTGTTGTTTTGAGCAAGGCAGTTAACCCACTGTTCCCCGGGCGCTGATGACGTGGATGTTGATTAAGGCAGCTCTCTCTCTGATTCAGAAGGGTCGGGTTAAATGCAGAAGACACATTTCAGTTGAACAACTGACTAGGTATTCCCCTTCCCCACTGTCTTCTATCGAAGTAATGGATCTATGGATGTCTCTCATTTCCTCAGCTGCTGTACTAACGAAACCTAATCTCCTACATACACCACACCACATTGGGAAAGATGTTCTTCGTCCAACAGAACCATTATATCAGTCTGGTACAAAACAAAACAGGACCGGTGCCCATTCTATCTATTCTGGTGGACAGCTTTTTGTCTCATGCCGTTGCTCTGGAGAAAGACAGACTTCAGAAAGACAGACTCACCGAGCCCTGTCACCTCTACTGAAAGGATCTCAGAGCGTCTTGTCACACCCATCCCACCTCCCATTGTGTCAGGAGTCTGGGCTGGCAGGTCTCCATTGATCCGCTTCAGAGGTGCGATAATTGGCCCATTAAGAGCTAAAAAAGACAGCGAATCCAGCGATGGTAGTCTGGCTTCTGTCTGAAAACACCATTTCCTTCTGCCGTTTGTGTGATTTTACTTGTGTAGCTCATAGAAGGCAATGTAATTGAAAAACGACAAACAGAATCTAGGCCTCACCGAGTTCTGGTTGGATTATTAAAGGTGTTGTATGACAAAGTGTTGAATGCTCCAAAGTTGCCCTGTGATGAGTTACACTGTAGAAGTAGGTTGTGGGTTAACAAAGCAAATGCATGCCACTCAGCTAAGGACCTTCCGGTCCAAACATACCAGTCCAATGCATCAAAAGAGATAGTGACTTGCTGAGTCTCTGTGAGGACACACTATGTGGTGTTCTGCACATCTACTCAACTCCTAGAGACTGGCAGACAGCATTTCACATCCAAGTTCTCAGTTCAACGTGGTTATTTCTGTCTAACATCATGTCAAAGTCACTTCTCTGCTTTAAGGCACCACATTTTCCTGATCTTTTTACTTGAGGGCTTATCAAGTTCTCTCACAACATGGCACATGACACTATCCCCTAAATACCTACTTTTAAGGGGTGATTGGTTACATTTTGAAACAGGGATTAGTGTCATCACCTTTAATCACTGAAGTGTCTCAGACTTAAGTTTTTAAACAGGGTTGAATATTTGAATATTGAGAAAGACAAGCAAAAGACAACCATATTGGATGAGTTAATATCTTTCCAGATAGTCTGTACTGTAAAGAAATATATTGATATTGAGTACTTCATTTCGCAGGACATGGTAATCTTTGTATACAGTTTACGGTCAGTTATTGACAAGTTAGATTGAGTGAATAGTTTGAATCCCACACAGCGAATAACAGAAGATCCCAACTTTGTTCCAGCACAGAGTAAGTGTGAATGAATTCCCTATGTAATGTTGGCCTTGTTGGCTAAATGTATGTAAGTGCAATGGTTAGATCTTTTTTCAACCTGCCTGTGGAATAAGTCATATGTAAACACTTTTCCTATGTCTAAGCAACATTAACACTGTGGCGCAATAACACTGGTCCCAATCTGTCCGTTTATTTGATATAGAATGGTCATTTTTGATTGCTTCCAAGTTTCCTACAACATACATTTTTTCCTCAATTAAACACTAGGTTGGGATCAAATGATTCCACGGTAGCTTTTCTTGTTCGAAGTTCTACTTTCTCCCTGCTGTATAAACACAATCATAGGGGAGAATAATTACTATATTTTCATTCTGGAGTCCTACTGAAGTTGTCAAACTGAAGTAAGATAAAGCTGAGCAAGACGCATTATATTCCGCACAACACTTATTACCACAGCTCTTCAAATCTCAATGTCCTCATTTTTCCTTCTCAACAACCTTTTCTGAAAAGAAAGGGACTTTGTATTTAAAACAAGCCTTGATGAAATACATGCTTTCAACATCACAAATAGTTCCGTTTCTGGGTAATATGTTCATAATTTGCTTCCTTTTATTGACCTATTATTAATGACATTTTTCTTACTGAGAATCCCTTAGCAATCAAGTAGATGATTGACTGCCTGTCCGTCCCATCTGTCCCTCCCACTTAAGCATGTCCAGGAAGCCCAACCCCGTGATCAAATATTTAAACTAAGGTTTGAGTGAATGCATGAGGAATCATTCTTTTAACGGTTCAATAATTTGGACACTGTTAGTTTCACATCCATCCTCTCTTCCAACCCAACCTTATTACATAACATTGTCAATTGATTTCTGTGAACAGTATCAAAACACATTAGAGGAAAAGAAATACAGAAATACAAATTGCAAGGTGAGGATCAAGTTAGGTTTTAGGGGTAGGGGGTGGGGGTAACACGATGAACTACCTGCGACTCTTCTCCCCACCCTGCTGTCATCGAGGTCTCAGTGTCTTTCAAAGCAAAGCAGAGAACACTTGACAGCCGTCAGACTGCCTTTGATTGAATCAATACAGACACTTGGTTGGGTGGCGTAAACCTCATGGTCTACAAGACAGCTGTGCATGATGGATAAGAGGGAGCAGGGAAGTTGGCTGGCTGCTATAGCAACTCCCAACCTCTTAGTTATTCTTTAGTCATGTCGGTTGAGATGATAAAAATATCTTCATTCTTTCTCTTCAGAGAGAATACGTGTCTCCATTGTGAGTCAACGTTCCCCTGTTCTCCCTCTTTTCTTTTACCTGCTGACTAACAGTCAGCTGTCGTCATAGCTCTCTCCTCCATGATTCAGGATGAGCTGAAACTACCTTGAAGGAGCCTTTCAGTCCATGTATGACGGCTACGACAGAAATGACAAGTAAGTCTGGGAGACCTTTTCTGAAGAAAAGTGCAGGCTCAGTAAGGCTCTTTTCCAGATGACTAGACCCCTCATCGGGTATTTATTTAATGAGGCAAGTTAAATATTTATGATGATGCCTAAATTAGCTCAGTTTGGTAGACCAGCAAGGTCGGGATGCATTCATTAGTACATTTCTGGATAGTGCTTCTACCCATTAGAAAATCCCTAATCTAGCTATAGAATGTCCTGTGGGGGGGTACTGGTATCACCCTGTCTAACATGGACCTGATAAAAAGTTGCTAAAGCACAGTCCCACTAGGGAATGAAAGATAGTCTCTGCCATTTCTGAAAATAAATATGGCTCTGCAAATTGATCAAGTATCCTATTACTGCTATCTGAAGGGTTCCGTTCCCTTAGTAAGATCCAACATACTGTAGGTCTGACTGCTGACAAACAGCTGGCAAACACTGACACTTTAGCTGTGTTGAATGTTAAGTAACTGTGTGTTTGCAAGGAACGTCCTTTGACAGTTTGCCAGTGCCGCGACAACATGTCTCTGAATGAAACTTCCTCAACGTAAACCAATGTATTTACTGTTGGTAATCATGCCTAGCACATTATATACACACAGTACCCGTTTTATTTACTAGATTGGGGACAGTGGGAAGGTACATATCCAATCAGTCCCGATTCCTCAATGCTAAGTTGGCCTAAATGGCAGCAAAACAATGCAGCAAAAAAGTATTTAACTGGCTGCCTTGGGAAGGAGGAGATGGGAGTAATGAACACGTCGCACAACAAAAACAGAAATAATAGAGGGATTAGCCGTGGCCTCACAGGCTTCTGTCCAGCCTGGTTTATTATTTACAAGTTGTGCATTGAGGCCTGCAGTGGGAGATAATATTGCATTGTCGTAGGGAGCGAGTGCAATAAGAGTGATGAGAAAAAGGGAGAGAACTGCAGGGTGCGTACCGCATCATCCCTTCCCCTGTGGAATATACTTTGGAGGAGACAGGAGAGGAGGCATTAGTCAGCTAGAGGTGCTTCTTTCTTTTGTTTGTCAGTAATATCATCTCATTTGAGGGGCGATGTATGCTGATTACATCCCAGGTTGTTGGAAATTCAGTCTAACTATGCCCTAAAATGATTTGGATAGTGTTTGTTATTACTTGTGTGGTTGAAAATTGACCAATGGCGAGGCATACTTTGGTATTCAGTTTCTATGCCTACAGAATCACTTGGCAGAAAAGAAGCAGATGCTATTTCTGACCAAGGATGATTACGAGGAAAAACATGATTCATTCCTCACGGATGGATGGGGTCTATTATACTTTACTGTTGTATATGTCTCAAGGTGTTACAGAAACCTTGTGGATTGGATGTGGGGTTGGTGTGACCGCTCCCTGCTATTTTGTCTGGGAGAGAATGGTGTGCAGACGTCTACTCCATTCGTCTTAGTTATTAGACAATACAAAAATGTTGATGTGCAATAATCAGCATCTAAAACAGATCAGAAGGATATGGTGTTTTGTCTCATTCTCCCCACTCCCCCTGAGATTCCCAGGCGCTGAGTGGTTACGGTACATTCATCAGGGTCTGTACTCTGACGCACCACTCTATTGTAGTGGAGTAGGGTGAATCTTGCGCAGTGATTAGTCCCCTGCTGCATACAGAGCCCCGCACTTCCTTCCTAAACCTCCCTTTTTAATCCCCTTGTGTCAGAATAAGTCCCTTCATTCAGAGTTCATCGGTTGGCCAGCCCTCAGGGTTCAGTTGGAATACGAGAGTTGCGGAGAGATTGCTAAAGGGCAAGATATCTCAGAGAGAAATCAGAGGCTAGGTGAGACTGTTAGTCCCCTGGTTGGTAAACTTAGTTACACTCTGACCTCACTTTTTCAGCGTAGTAAGAGCTAGACTAGGCTTCCCAAATAGGACACCAAATAAAGGCACTTTGAGAATACTTATGTCGCCTGTGTACAATATGCATTTTTTTTTTTAGGGGCAGTTACAGATATTTTGGGGGATACGGTATGCTGGTATTCAATGTCATTGCATTTGAAAATGTTGATGACAAAATGCCTTATTGATGACCATGTATGCAGTAAGGAATCAACTATACAATCAAAGGGTACAATCAAATGATACAACTACTCAATCAAATGATACAACTATACAATCAAATGATACAACTACTCAATCAAATGATACAACTATACAAACAAATGATACAACTACTCAATCAAATGATACAACTATACAATCAAATGATACAACTATACAATCAAATGATACAACTATACAATCAAATGGTACAACTATACAAACAAATGATACTACTATGCAATCAAATGACACCACTGTAATATCAAATGTAACTTTGTTGTCTACTAGGCTACATAACCCTTTAAACCCCAAATTTCGATCTAAGATTCACCTCACTACGTGCCTTTAGAGCCAAACCAACCCAGTAATGAAATGTATTGCTGAAAAACAACACCTAAACCTGAAAGTATTACAGTAATTGACCATTTTGATGCTAATTGATTTGTCTGTTCAAAATTGTAGGAAATAGTCAAATAAATATTACTGAAGCTCAAATTGAAACCTTTAGGCTAGCTAAGGAGGTCAATTGAAATGTCCTAAAACAGAGGACATGGGAAAGAGATACAGAGATACCTGGTCTTATTATACCTCATTTTGGTGGGTATCTGATAGGTTATTGTCTTATTTGCAATATTGTAGCCTTCAAACAATTTACGGCTCTATGCAACATGTTTTCGATATTGTTTGTTAGCTAATTTCTGTGTCGTATGAGTTTGGAGTGCCGTAAACTATTGTTTTTTATACTGTACACTGAGCAATATGAGGCGCTTTGCCAATGTTTCTTAGTCATGGCTTATTTTCCTAATGCAGTTTAATTGTAGTTTCCCTCTCCCAACAGGATACTGTAGTATAGAAAAGTTGAGCCACCCTGGTGTTGATACATAACGAATAAGAAATACATGAACAGGTAGTAAATTGACAGTTAATGTATTTTTTTTATAGAACTAAATAGAAATGCACTCGATTTGCAGCCATCTTTGTTCCATTCAGTGTTGGCCTGCTTATTGGCGGCTTCTTTATGCTTCCTATTACAAGGAAAATGATTTGCCTAGCTGCTCTGAATGATTAATCCATGCTGTACAATGACAAATCTGGTGCTGAATTGCACATCCTGGTTGGCCTACACAAAGGAGAAAACACATTATTTGATGCGATTTTGCTAATCATTTCCTCATCAGAAGATGAAATCCTGCACCTTGGAGACTGCTGTCCTATAGAGTCATTAAACACGGGCCACTTTAATAATGTTGACATACTGTTTCATCCACTTTCTATGCATTTACTGTATTGTAGTCATGGCACATCCTATATAACTTATAACTTACTTTTAATTTATTTTAATTAATTAATTAATTTTTATATGTGCAAGAGTCCAGAGAGGCCTAAATTAACATAAGTAAGTTGTGATCTCGACATAACGAGGGAATGTTTTTTTAAAAACAGTTCAGCCTTTCAACAGAGCTTTGGTAAAGAGGCACTGTCTTCCCTGTTTGAACCTGAGTTGGGAGCTTTGGTAAAGAGCCACTGCCTTCCCTGTTTGAACCCGAGTTGGGAGCTTTGGTAAAGAGGCACTGTCTTCCCTGTTTGAACCCGAGTTGGGAGCTTTGGTAAAGAGGCACTGTCTTCCCTGTTTGAACCCGAGTTGGGAGCTTTGGTAAAGAGGCACTGTCTTCCCTGTTTGAACCCGAGTTGGGAGCTTTGGTAAAGAGGCACTGTCTTCCCTGTTTGAACCCGAGTTGGGAGCTTTGGTAAAGAGGCACTGTCTTCCCTGTTTGAACCCGAGTTGGGAGCTTTGGTAAAGAGGCACTGTCTTTCCTGTTTGAACCCGAGTTGGGAGCTTTGGTAAAGAGGCACTGTCTTCCCTGTTTGAACCCGAGTTGGGAGCTTTGGTAAAGAGGCACTGTCTTCCCTGTTTGAACCCGAGTTGGGAGCTTTGGTAAAGAGGCACTGTCTTCCCTGTTTGAACCCGAGTTGGGAGCTTTGGTAAAGAGGCACTGTCTTCCCTGTTTGAACCCGAGTTGGGAGCTTTGGTAAAGAGGCACTGTCTTCCCTGTTTGAACCCGAGTTGGGAGCTTTGGTAAAGAGGCACTGTCTTCCCTGTTTGAACCCGAGTTGGGAGCTTTGGTAAAGAGGCACTGTCTTCCCTGTTTGAACCCGAGTTGGGAGCTTTGGTAAAGAGGCACTGTCTTCCCTGTTTGAACCCGAGTTGGGAGCTTTGGTAAAGAGGCACTGTCTTTCCTGTTTGAACCCGAGTTGGGAGCTTTGGTAAAGAGGTACTGTCTTCCCTGTTTGAACCCGAGTTGGGAGCTTTGGTAAAGAGGCACTGTCTTTCCTGTTTGAACCCGAGTTGGGAGCTTTGGTAAAGAGGCACTGTCTTCCCTGTTTGAACCCGAGTTGGGAGCTTTGGTAAAGAGGCACTGCCTTCCCTGTTTGGCGATCTAAGGCGTGTGGTTTACAGGGAGGCAAAGTTGTACTGCAACCCCGATTATTTTATTCTATTGAAGATGAATTCAAAATGTCATTCCTAGGTACTTGCCATTTGTTTCAACAAAACCCAGGTTGCCACAACAACTGATTTTGAACATACAGTCTAAGACTGAATACATCACTATTTTATGGAAATAATAACTGCCCCCTGTTTGACTGTATGTCTGAGAATACCGTAAAGGAACACTCTCCACAGTCACAATTGATGGGGAGAAGTGAAATTGCATGGCCCTGAAGTAATCCGTTGCGACTGATTATTCCTCCTCTGAGAGCATTCTCTTTGGAACAATGAGCTTCTTACAGTGTCAGTGAGGACATGCTGTGAAATACTCCAGTAAAGATAAATAGAGGCGGAGTGAGAAGGAGGGAGAGAGTGGGCAGAGAGAAAGAGGGAAATGCGTATGCTGTGAAACGTAGTCCGACATTTGATTGTGATTGCAGTATTAATAGAAATTCAATGATCAACCAGCCTTGTAGAAAAATAAGTACATTGATTGTTGAGTTGAGTTTGCATTAACACGCCTGATCCCGCACTTCTTTCCCCTGGAGCTTGAGGGCGCCAGGATCCCCAGCATTACGCTCTCAAGCCACAATTACTTGTGTCATTACCTTCCCTATATCTGTCTGTTCCCAAGCTCTGTTCCCTGCTTTGGGATTGATTGTCATGTGTCCGTGTTACTCGTGTTCTGACGCTGTTCCTGTCTTGTTCTATGTCTGTTCCTTATTAAATGTTTTACTCTCTGTACCTGCTTCTCCGCTCTAGCGTCACTCCTTAAATGCATACTGTACCATTACTATATTCAGCAGAGAATGAGTTTCTCTTTCCATTGCGTCACTGTTCTGTAGCTACCCCTTTCAATTACCAAAAAGTGCCTTCTAGTGGCCTCATGGGTGGAATGTTATTAATATCTTAAATACTTTCATCACTAATAAAGATCCAGTTTTCCTATGTCAAACAGTTTTGTTATAAACTCAGCAAAAAAAGAAACGTCCCTTTTTCAGGACTCTGTCTTTCAAAGATAATTCGTAAAAATCTAAATAACTTCACAGATCTTCATTGTAAAGGTTTAAACACTGTTTCCCATGCCTGTTCAATGAAGCATAAACAATGAATGAACATGGACCTGTGGAACGGTCGTTAAGACACTAACAGCTTACAGACGGTAGGCAATTAAGGTCACAGTTAAGAAAACTTCAACTGACTCTGAAAAATACCAAAAGAAAGATGCCCAGTGTCCCTGCTCATCTATGAGAACGTGCCTTAGGCATGCTGTAAGGAGGCATGAGGACTGCAGATGTGGCCAGGACAATAAATTGTAATGTCCGTACAATAAGACGCCTAAAACTGCGCTACAGGGAGACAGGACGGACAGCTGATCGTCCTCGCAGTGGCAAAGCACGTGTAACAACACCTGCACAGGATCGGTATATCACACCCGCGGGAGAGTTACAGGTTGGCAACAACAACTGCCTGAGTTACACCAGGAACGCACAATCCCTCCATCAGTGCTCAGACTGTTCACAATAGGCTGAGAGAGACTGGACTGAGGGCTTGTAGACCTGTTGTAAGGCAGGTCCTCACCAGACATCACCGGCAACAACGTCGCCTTTGCGCACAAACCCACCATCACTGACGAGCCGCGGTTTTGTCTCACCAGGGGTGATGGTCGGATTCACGTTTATCGTTGAAGGAATGAGCGTTACACCGAGGCCTGTACTCTGGTATGGGATTGGTTTGGAGGTGGAGGATCCGTCATGGTCTGGCGCGGTGTGTCACAGCATCATCAGACTGAGCTTGTTGTCATTTCAGGCAATCTCAACGCTGTGAGTTACAGGGAAGGCATCCTCTTCCCTCATGTGGTACCCTTCCTGCAGGCTCATCCTGACATGACCCTCCAGCATGACAATGCCACCAGCCATACTGCTCATTCTGTGCGTGATTCCATGCAAGACAGGAATGTCAGTGTTCTGCCATGGCCAGCGAAGAGCCCGGATCTCAATCCCATTGAGCACGTCTAGGACCTGTTGGATTGGAGGTTGAGGGCTAGCGCCATTCCCCACAGAAATGTCCGGGAACTTGCAGGTGCCTTGGTGGAAGAGTGGGGTAAGATCTCACAGCAATAACTGGCACATCTGGTGCAGTCCATGAGGAGGAGATGCACTGCAGTACTGAATGAAGCTGGTGGCCACACCAGATACTGACTGTTACTTTGATTTTGACCCCCCCCCCTTTGTTCAGGGACACATTGTTCAATTTCTGTTAGTCACATGTCTGTGGAACTTGTTCGGTTTATGTCTCAGTTGTTGAGTCCTGTTAAGTTCATACAAATATTTACAGATGTTAAGTTTGCTGAAAATAAATGCAGTTGACGATGAGAGGACATTTCTTTTTTTGCTGAGTTTTTTTCAGTCATCTGTGTATATAAATTGTAATATTGGGAGGCAAACTCAAATTTGGCTTATTGTTACCTGTGAGTATAAATGTCATCGTTATTGACTTGTTTGAAGAGACAGCTGGAGCAATATCACCCAATTCAACTCCAACATGTTACTTGTACAACAGCTCCCTTCAGCACCATGGAGAGCACCCAATTCAAAAAAAGCATGATCCCTGTGAAACGGCTCCTTTCAGCACCATGGACAGCTCCCTATTCAACCCCAGCATGATGCCTGTGCAACAGCTCCCTTCAGCGCCATGAAGGAACGTCTTCCCAGTTCTCCACTGCGACAAACCGACAGCATTACTCTCCCAACCAAACTGTGGATTCAAATCAAACACTTGTGTGGGCTCTACAGACATTGAACATTCCATTTCTCACTCTGATCACTCTGAGTCGGATTTAACAGAGTAAGGCTCACACTATGGCGAAGTAGGATTTACTCTTACTCATTAAAAGAGGTTGAGAGCTACTTAAAAGGAGCTCCAACACCACTGAAGTCATTAAAGACTCCCTGGACTGACCGACCGGCTTCTAAGTGTGAACTGCCTGAGTAAGTCTAAGAATGTCTCCAGTGCGACTGGCAGCCCTCTCAGCCCCTTGGGCTCCCAGAGTGGAAGTAAATGTCATGCAGTGGAGGCTCCTCAGAGGAGAAAGGGTACGACCATCCTCCTCAGTGAATGAAATAAACACAAATAGTGAACAATTAAAAAAGTTATCCTTTTTAGATATAAATAGATTCGCATCACCAAATACTTCATTAAAACACACTGTTTTGCAATAAAGCTCTACAGTAACATCAACAGCACTCTATAGGTTGGCACCATGGTGTAGTCTGCTCATGGTTCTCAAACCCTTCCATAGACTTACACAGTAATTATGACAACCTCTGGAAGTCATCCTCCAACTTATCAGAGCTCTTGCAACATGAACTGACACGTTATCCACCGAAACTAAGAATCAGAGCATGAATCTACTACTGAAAGCATAAGCAACAGCTAGCTAGCAATTCATTGCTTGAAATGTGGTGAGTAGCTGACTCAAAAAGAGAGAAAGACAACATTTGAACAGTTTTGAACAAATACAATTCTTCAAAATGAAGTAAAGCGAGAAAGAGAACAACATGTATAATGATTTTTTCTCACTTTCACTTTCTTAGCTGGGGAATGCAGCTAGCTAGTTTAGCTTACTCAAACACCCGTCTCAATTAGAGGGGTGCTGTGTTATCTAGCTGTTTATGGCTATCCAACTCTTGAACTCTTCCAAGTCAAGGTAAGCTTTTGGTTTTATTAATTTATTGCCAACGGGGCCCGCCGGTGTAATTGCTAAACTGCTTGTTAACTGTACACTGTACTGTATTATTGTAGCGGGTTTACTAACATGTAGCTATGTTGACTTGACGTTAGCTAATATTGTCACAATGATGAAGGCTGTGTGTAGCGGTTCGAGGTTATGATATGAAGGTTTGGCTTGGAAAGTTTTTTTCGCCTTTGTGATTGCTTACACGCTTGTTGCGGAATTTGGCTCATTGTGACAAAACTCTACACACAAGCCAAATAAGACACAACACTTGGAGATAAACATCTCACGTCTATGTCAAAATGAAACTGCAATCAAAACCTAACAATCCTTTTTCAAAATTGCATTTTTGCAACAAAATGATACATGCATGCACCATTTGAATTACTATTTCAAAGCAGCAACGACACACTGATGTACTTTATACAAAACACTGCTGTCTTTAGTACTTTGTATACCATTTTTATTTTCTCATACAGGCTTCTGTGAAAGATTGTTCCAGTACAGTAAATCTACTCACATTTCAATGAACACAAAAATAGAAATGCTTCAGAAAAAAAAATATACAGCTTTTTTTTCTCGCCATTGCAGGTTTTACAACAAAAAAACACAAAGAAAAGTAGAATTACAGTAGAGTAATCAATACAATATGTTACTGTAAACCCATGGAAACAAAAATAATTACAGTGCAATGGTAAACAAAAAAAATGTATTGTTAGGGATTATAAGGGATTGGGTTGATGGCTTATGGATCCCGCCTTCTGTTAGGGTCTGGCCACATCACCTCATCCACATCACAAGCAATGTCATCCCTGGCTAGGCAACGGGGAAAGTATCGCCTTGACAGACCCCAACTCAATGTCTCCGCATGCCTCTTCCATTGCTTGCAGAAGAGGCAGGCGGGCATGTGGTTGACGGTCATACACTTTCCAATGCCAAGCCGAAAATATTTCCTCAAACGGATTGAGAAATGTGGAGTAAGGGTGCAAGTATACAGTACAACTGTGAAGTTATTGTGGTTGGTGAACCAATCTCTGACCATAGCAGCCCAGTGGAAACTAACATTATACCAGATGACAACAAACCTGTGCTGCTCTGGTCTGTACTGTACAACTGCATTATGTATTGCATCCAGAAATATGATTATGTGTGCAGTATTGGAGGGGCCGAGGGTGGCATGGTGATGGAGAACTCCTTGCAGACTAATGGCGGAACACAAGGTGATATTTCCCCCTCGCTGCCCAGGGACATTCAGTATGGCTCTTTGTACTATAACATTTCGGCCCGACGCCTGGTTTTAGCTAGATTGAATCCGGCTTCATCAATGAAAATGAACTCATGAGGCTGTCAGATGCATCAAAGTCCAGGACTCTAACAGAAAATGCATACATTGTACCGTGAATATGGTGTAACTCAAAACACAGGACTGCAATGTCTACATTTTCACACAACGATGGGGGTGGCGGGTGGTTTGGATCCGACACATTCAGTCAAAACTACAAGCAAGGCAGGTTAGGTTCTTTTTTACATACTGTATTGTCAGATTGTACACAGTAACATCACAACTGTATTACATGTACTTCACAGCACTGTATCTATTTTTTTTGTTCACTGAGGAGCATAGACCTCATATTGTAGGACTAAATTGTATTGTACTGTGATGAAGAATGATGTGCGACAATTACGTACAGTTGATGTCAGAAGTTTACATACACCTTAGCCAAATACATTTAAACTCAGTTTCACAATTCCTGACATTTAATCCTAGTAAAAGTCCCTGTGTTAGGTCAGTTAGGATCACCACTTTCTTTTAAGGATGTGAAATGTCAGAATAATAGTAGAGAGTGATTTATTTCAGCTTTTATTTCTTTCATCACATTCCCAGTGGTTCAGAAGTATACATGCACTCAATTAGTATTTGGTAGCATTGCCTTTAAATTGTTTAACTTGGGTCAAACATCTTGGGTAGCCTTCCACAAGCTTCACACAATATGTTGGGTGAATTTTGTCCCATTCCTCCTGACAGAGCTGGTGTAACTGAGGCAAGTTTGTAGGCCTCCTTGCTCGCACATGCTAATTCATTTCTGCCCACAAATGTTCTATAGGATTGAGATCAGGCCTTTGTGATGGCCACTCCAATACCTTGACTTTGATGTCCTGACGCCATTTTGCCACACCTTTGGAAGTATGCTTGGGGTCATTGTCCATTTGGAAGACCCATTTGCGACCAAGCTTCAACTTCCTGAGTGATGTACTTGCGTACTGTTGTTTGTACAGATGAACGTGGTACCTTCAGGCATTTGGAAATTGCTACCAAGGATGAACCAGACGTGTGTAGGTCTACATTTTTTTCTGAGGTCTTGGCTGATTTCTTATGATTTTCCCATGATGTCAAGCAAAGAGGCACTAAGTTTGAAGGTAGGCCATGAAATACATCCACAGGTACACCTCCAATTGACTCAAATGATGTCAATTAGCCTATCAGAAGCTTCTAAAGCCATGACATTTTTTGGAATTTTCCAAGCTGTTTAAAGGCACAGTCAACTTAGTGTATCTTAACTTCTGATCCACTGGAATTGTGATACAGTGAATTATAAGTTAAATAATCTGTCTGTAAACAATTGTTGGAAAAATTACTTGTGTCATGCACAAAGTAGATGTCCTAACTGACTTGCCAAAACTATAGTTTGTTAACATGAAATTTGTGGAATGGTTGAAAAACGGGTTTTAATGACTCCAACCTAAGTGTATGCAAACTTACGACTTCAACTGTAGATACTGTCTAAATTGAAGACATACCTGTTCTCCAGTCTAAATGTCCCTATTATGGATGCTACCTTGTAGCGACTCAGGTTGGGCTGGACTGTCTGCCCAGCCTCCGTCATCATCAGGCCATGATTTATGACATGGTTCACCAAAGTGGCCCTAATGTCGTGAGAAATATGTCTCAGTCTATTGCCTGGTCCCCTTCTTTGTTCTTGTCCTCATCCTCCTCCTACTCCTCTCTCTCTTCCCCGTCCTCTCGCTCTCACTGCCTCCATGTTTGCAAAGTTCTCACAAAAGAGGTGATCTTACCTGAGGTCTATTTGCAGTGCTGAGGCGCAGACTAACTGGTGTTAAATTGCTGTAGAAGGGTTTTCATGTGTGGGTGTTGCCAATTTCAGGTATGTTTTGCATTTTGAATAGAAGTGTTTCCCCAATGGTTGCAAGAGGTTTCATTCTTGAACAAAGTGTCTATTGGAAGAAACAGTGTGTAGTGTTTTGCAAGTGTGTTGCAGAATTGCAAACGAAGTGTAAACAAAGTGCGAAGTGTGTTGCCGAATTGCAAACAAAGTGCAAAGCAGAAAATGTCTTTGTACTTTTGGTGCCTTTGTTTGAGTGCTTTTGTCTTAGCATTCACTTTCAGTGTGTAAGCAATCGGCAAAAACTGTAAAGGCAGTGGTTGTGGATAAGAGACATGAACTACATCCAACAGTATGAGGTTATAACCGGAAATGAAATCTTCATGCTAGGTATTATGAAAAGGAGAGAGAGGTTAGACCCATTCATTATTCATCATCTTTAAATGCTATTACATCTTTGTTCTCTCAGAGTTTTTTTTTACGCTAATAAACATGAGTTTACTCTCATTAATTCACTGTTTTCACTCAAATGTTTTTTGTTTGTTGTCAATGTAAGGCTGTACAGCACTGTACCTTAAGGAGCCTTAATAATTCTATGTAGTGTGCCTTTGGGGATATTTTGGTCATAAAGGCTCTCTTTTAGAATCTTTTCAGGGTTTATTTTGTTTTGTATCACATTTGTTTCACGTAGCATACAGGTTTACTGCATTTCCATATTTGGCATCATGATCATAAGTAACACAACAGCAAGCAATATTTTTGAATGGTAACAATGGAACAAAAATTAAAACTTTGCATTAGCATACTATGTATGCCTCCTCCCAAATAAATTTACCCTCCATTACATGATATTTTTGCATTTTGTGGCAGCACACATTGTGTACCCAGAGCCTTGGACTCAAGGCCTGAGGCAGTACACCCAAGCTGGGACACTGCTGTCCATTTCCTCTCCATGCAGTAACTTACTTAACTGTGTTACGTAAGTGTCCCTATTCTCTTTCTATTAGAATTCTGGGTGTCAACTGTAGTTCCTCTGTTTATGAATAACTCAGATCCGGCCTCTAGGGTTGTCTCTAATCTTAGCTGATTAAGAAAACAGACTGCAAAGGAAATGGGGGAAAATAAGAAATAATTGAATATAGAGGTTCTCCGTTGACTGTCGCGTGTGATTTGACACAGTTGTGGCTACATAGTTAAATAAAGGTGCAATACATTTGTTTTAATGGCTATAGTGTGACTGTGTCCAAATAAAGAGACTCACTTAGTTGCTGAATACATTTTTTTTACTCTTTTTTACAAATTTTTCTCCCCAAATTGGTAGTTACAGTCTTGTCCAATCACCACAACTCCCCTACAAACTAGGGAGAGGAGAAGGTCGAGAGCTATGCGTCCTCCAAAACACGACCCTGCCAAGCAGCACTGCTTCTTGACACACTGCTCGCTTAATCCGGAAGCCAGCCGCACCAATGTGTCAGAGGAACACTGTCCAGCTGGCAGGCGCACGGCCCACCACAAGGAGTCGCTAGAGCGCGATGGGATAATGAAATCCCGACCGGCCAAACCCGGACGACACTGGGCCAATTGTTGCGCCGCCTCATGTGTCTCCCGGTCACGGAGAATTGAACCTGGGTCTGTAGTGACGCCTTAGGCCGCTGTGCCACTCGGGAGGTGTTGAATCTATTCTATGTCTCCTTGTGTATGAGCAGGAAGTTTCAGTATAGGGTTTATCCAAAGGAAAAAACATTTCCAACCAGAGCAAATCAAATGGAGAAATTAGAAAAAGGAAAGAAAAACAGCTGTGTTTGTTCGAAGCCTTGAACACAGGCCTCTGTGATATTTACACTTGTTCTGAAATATGTAAAACGTAATGCTTCACCTATTAAACCACTTACCCATCTTTACATACAGTATGCCAGCACAGAAGGTGCAGTATGTTCACATAACCTTTGGTATAAAGATAATGTTATGCCGAATCTAGGTAGATCTGTACTGATAAAGCCCACTTTCATGCAACACCATCTAATCCTCTACTTACTTCTGTATTGCATCATACAGTGGGGCAAAAAAGTATTTAGTCAGCCACCAATTGTGCAAGTTCTCCCACTTAAAAAGATGAGAGAGGCCTGTAATTTTCATCATAGGTACACTTCAACTATGACAGACAAAATGAGAAAACAAAATCCAGAAAATCACATTGTAGGATTTTTAATGAATTTATTTGCAAATTATGGTGGAAAATAAGTATTTGGTCAGCTACAAACAAGCAAGATTTCTGGCTCTCACAAACCTGTAACTTCTTCTTTAAGAGGCTCCTCTGTCCTCCACTCGTTACCTGTATTAATGGCACCTGTTTGAACTTGTTATCAGTATAAAAGACACCTGTCCACAACCTCAAACAGTCACACTCCAAACTCCACTATGGCCAAGACCAAAGAGGTGTCAAAGGACACCAGAAACAAAATTGTAGACCTGCACCAGGCTGGGAAGACTGAATCTGCAATAGGTAAGCAGCTTGGTTTGAAGAAATCAACTGTGGGAGAAATTATTAGGAAATGGAAGACATACAAGACCACAGATAACCTCCCTCGATCTGGGGCTCCACGCAAGATCTCACCCCGTGGGGTCAAAATGATCACAAGAACGGTGAGCAAAAATCCCAGAACCACACGGGGGGGACCTAGTGAATGACCTGCAGAGAGCTGGGACCAAACAACAAAGCCTACCATCAGTAACACACTACGCCGCCAGGGACTCAAATCCTGCAGTGCCAGACGTGTCCCCCTGCTTAAGCCAGTACATGTCCAGGCCCGTCTGAAGTTTGCTAGAGAGCATTTGGATGATCCAGAAGAAGATTGGGAGAATGTCATATGGTCAGATGAAACCAAAATATAACTTTTTGTTAAAAACTCAACTCGTCATGTTTGGAGGACAAAGAATGCTGAGTTGCATCCAAAGAACACCATACCTACTGTGAAACATGGGGGTGGAAACATCATGCTCTGGGGCTGTTTTTCTGCAAAGGGACCAGGACGACTGATCCGTGTAAAGGAAAGAATGAATGGGGCCATGTATCGTGAGATTTTGAGTGAAAACCTCCTTCCATCAGCAAGGGCATTGAAGATGAAACGTGTCTGGGTCTTTCAGCATGACAATGATCCCAAACACACCGCCCGGGCCACGAAGGAGTGGCTTCGTAAGAAGCATTTCAAGGACCTGGAGTGGCCTAGCCTGTCTCCAGATCTCAACCCCATAGAAAATCTTTGGAGGGAGTTGAAAGTCTGTGTTGCCCAGCAACAGCCCCAAAACATCACTGCTCTAGAGGAGATCTGCATGGAGGAATGGGCCAAAATACCAGCAACAGTGTGTGAAAACCTTGTGAAGACTTACAGAAAACCTTTGACCGCTGTCATTGCCAACAAAGGGTATATAACAAAGTATTGAGATCAACTTTTGTTATTGACCAAAAACTTATTTTCCACCATAATTTGCAAATTAATTCATAAAAAAATCCTACAACGTGATTTTCTGGATTTTTTTTTTCATTTTGTCTGTCATAGTTGAAATGTACCTATGATGAAAATTACAGACCTCTCTCATCTTTTTAAGTGGGAGAACTTGCACAATTGGTGGCTGACTAAATACTTTTTTGCCCCACTGTATATATATATATATTTTTTTTACAGTGCATATAGAATACAAGTTGTGCATGGCGTTGTATACCTCATACCGGCACTGTATAGTATATTCACACCTGGACAATATTGTGTCGAGGCACAGATCTGGGGAAGGGTCTGCAACATTGAAAGTTCCCAAGAACACAGTGGCCTCCATTATTCTTAAATGGAAGAAGTTTGGAACCACCCTTCTCCCCCAAAATTATCAATTGGGGGAGAAGGGCTTTGGTCAGGGAGGTGACCAAGAAACCAATGGTCAGTCTGACACAGCTCCAGAGTACCATCTCTGCTGTCACACCCTGATCTGTTTCACCTGTTCTTGTGATTGTCTCCAACCCCTCCCGGTGTCGCTTGTTTTCGCCAGTGTATTTATTGCTGTGTTTCCTGTCTCTCTGTGCCAGTTCGTCTTGTATGTCCAAGTCAACCAGCGTGTTTTTCCCAAAGTCCTGCCTTTACCATTCTCCTTTTGCTAGTCCTCCTGGTTTTGACCCTTGCCTGTTTCTGTACTCCATACCCTCCTGCCTGACCATTCTACCTGCCTTGACATCGAGCCTACCTGCCACTCTGTACCTCCTGGACTCTGAACTGGTTTTGACCTTTTGCCTGTCCACGACCATTCTCTTGCCTACTCCTTTTTGGATCAATAAACATCTAAGACTCCAACCATCTGCTTCCTGTGTCTGCATCTGGGTCTCGCCTTGTGCCCTGATGTCTGCAGCACTCCACCTATCAGGCTTTCATGGTAGAGTGGCCAGACGGAAGCCACTCCTCAGTAAAAGGCACATGACAGCTCTCTTGGAGTTTGCCAAAAGACACCTGAAGACTCTCAAACCATGAGAAACAAAGTTCTCTCATCTGATGAAACCAAGATTGAAATCTTTGGTTTGAATGCCAAGCCTCATGTCTGGAGGAAACCTGGAACCATCCCTATGTTGAAGTATGGGGATGGCAACATCATGCTGTGGGGATGTTTTTCAGCATCAGGGACTGGGAGACTAGTCAGGATTGAGGGAAAGATGAACGGAGCAAAGTACAGAGAGATCCTTGATGAAAACCTGCTTCAGAGAGCTCAGGGCCTCAGACTGGGGCCCTGTTCACCTTCAGGACAACAACCCTAAGCAGACAGCCAGGACAACGCAGGAGTGGCTTCGGGCAAGTCTCTGAATGTCCATGAGTGGCCCAGCCACTTGAACCCGATCGAACATCTCTGGAGATACATTAAATAGCTGTGCAGCAAAGCTCCCCATCCAACATGTGAGAGCTTGAGAGGCTCTGCAGAGAAGAATGGGAGAATCTCCCCAAATCCAGGTGTGCCAAGTAGCGTCTTACCAAAGAAGACTCGAGGCTGTAATCACTGACAAGGTTCTTCGACACAGTACTGAGTAAAGGGTCTGAATACTGATGTAAATGTGATACTTCTGTTTTTTTTGCTTTGTTTTAACATTGTTGTTATGGGGTGGTGTGTGGATTGATGAGTAAAAATAACTGGCTTCAATGTCTGTAATGTAACAAGGCTGTAATGTAACAACATGTGGAAATAGTCAAGAGGTCTGAATTCTTTCCAAATTCCCTGTAAATGTGCAATCGTGGCTTTGTAAAAAATTATATAAGTCTACTCTTCTCAAAAATGCTCTTTATGTTATCTTGCTTAAAAATGTATTGGACACAATTACTTAGGTTACAGACCACATAATTACTGATTATAAGCCATGGACGTGTGTACTGATTCTCACCACTCAGGACGCATGGCAAATAAATTACTCTTTGAGTAAACCTAAGGTGTGTAAAATTGCTTTCAGGCTATTTTTATTTTTATTTATTTATTTTATTTCACCTTTATTTAACCAGGTAGGCCAGTAAGAGAACAAGTTCTCATTTACAAGATAAAGTCAAGATAAAGCAAAGCAGTGCGACACAAACAACACAGAGTTACACATGGAATAAACAAACATACAGTCAATAACACAATAGAAAAGTATATATACAGTGTGTGCAAATAAGGTAGTATAAGGGAGGTAAGGCAATAAATAGGCCATAGTGGTGAACTAATTACAATTTAGCAATTAAACACTGGAGTGATAGATGTGCAGAAGATGAATGTGCAAGTAGAGATACTGGGGTGCAAAGGAGCAAAAACAATAAATAACAGTATGGGGATGAGGTAGTTGGATGGGCTATTTACATGTGAGCAGGTGCAGTGATCTATGAGCTGCTCTGACAGCTGGTGCTTAAAGTTAGAGAGGGAGATATGAGTCTCCAGCTTCAGTGATTTTTATAATTCGTTCCAGTCATTGGCAGCAGAGAACCTTTAAGGAAAGGCGGCCAAAGAGGAATTGGCTTTGGGGGTGACCAGTGAAATATACCTGCTGGAGCACGTGCTACGGGTGGGTGCTGCTATGGTGACCAGTGAGCTGAGATAAGGAGGCGCTTTACCTAGCAAAGACTTATGGAGGACCTGGAGCCAGTGGGTATGGCGACAAATTTGAAGCGAGGGACAGCCAACAAGAGCATACAGGTTGCAGTGGTGGGTAGTATATGGGGCTTTGGTGACAAAATGGATGGCACTGTGATAGACTGCATCCAATTTGCTGAGTAGAGTGTTGGAAACTATTTTGTAAATGACATCGCCGAAATCAAGGATTGGCAGGATAGTCAGTTTTATGAGGGTATGTTTGGCAGCATGAGTGAAGGATGCTTTGTTGCCAAATGGGAAGCCGATCCTAGATGTAATGTTGGATTGGAGATGCTTTATGTGAGTCTGGAAGGAGAGTTTACAGTCTAACCAGAAACCTAGGTATTTGTAGTCGTCCACATATTCTAAGTCAGAACCATCCAGAGTAGTGATGATGGACGGGCGGGCAGGTGCGGGCAGCGATCGGTTAAAGAGCATGCATTTAGTTTTTCTTTCATTTAACAGCAGTTGGAGGCCATTGAAGGAGAGTTGTATGGCATTGAAGCACGTCTGGAGGTTAGTTAGCACAGTGTCCAAAGAAGTGCCAGAAGTAAACAGGATGGTGTTGTCTGTGTAGAGGTGGATCAGAGAATCACCAACAGCAAGAGTGACATCGTTGATGTATACAGAGAAAAGAGTCGGCCCGGGCATTGAACCCTGTGGCTCCCCCATAGAGACTGCCAGATTTCCGGACAACAGGCCCTCCAATTTGACACACTGAACTCTGTCTGAGAAGTAGTTTGTTAACCAGGCGAGGCAATCAATTGAGAAGCCAAGGCTGTTGAGTCTGCCGATAAGAATGTGGTGATTGACAGAGTTGAAAGCCTTGGCCAGGTCGACAATTTTGGTGGATACTTTTAGAAAGCGAGGGTCCAGATTGTCTATTATAGGTCCCTCTTATTTAATATTACTTCTCAATATTTTTTTGATCGGTTGAGGGCTACAGTATGAGAGATTATTTGAAAATTAGCTAACAAGTAGGATCAAAAAGAGAGATGCAGGCATCAAGATGGCCGACTTTGAAATTTCCCTAAGACCCAACATACAAATGAGCGCCTTGACTGGGATGGAAGTGATTTAAGTTCACTACAATAGAATAATATGTCAAATGGTAAAAATGCCTCATGCTAAGTAGTTTATTTATGTACAGTAGATGAAAAACATTTTCAAAATGAGGATTTGACATGTTTTCTGTAGCATAACACATTATTATTTAATATACAGTACCAGTCAAAAGTTTGGGCACACCTACGCATTCCAGGGTTTTTCATAATTTTTGCTATTTTCCCCATCGTAGAATAATATTGAAGACATCAAAACTATGAAATAACACATATGGAATCATGTAGAAAACAAAAAAGTGTTACTAAAAAATATTACATTTAGGCTCCCTTTGCCTTGATGACAGCTTTACACACTCTAGGCATTCTCTCCACCAGCTTCATGTGTTAGTCACCTGGAATGCATTTCAATTAACAGGTGTGCCTTGTTCAAATTTAATTTCTTGAATCTATTTCCTTCTTAATGAGTTTGAGCCAAACAGTTGTGTTGTGACAAGGTAGGGTGGTATACAGAAGATAGCCCAATTTGGTAAAAGACCAAGTCCATATTATGGCAAGAACAGCTGAAACAAGCAAAGAGAAACTATAGTCCATCATTACTTTAAGACATGAAGTTCTGTCAATATAGAACATTTCAAGAACTTTTAAAGTTCAAAAACTCTTAAAGCAAAAACCATCAAGCACTATGATGAAACTGGCTCTCATGAGGACCACTTCAGCAAAGGAAGACCCAGTGTTACATCTGCTGCAGAGTATAAGTTCACTAGAATTACCAGCCTCAGAAATTTCCAACTTAACTGTTGGAAAAGCATTCCAGGTGAAGCTGGTTAAGAGAAAACCAATGGTGTGCAAAGCTGTTATCAAGGGAAAGGGTGGCTACTTTGAAGAACCTCAAATATAAAAAATGTGTAGATTTGTTTAACACTTTTTTTGTTTGGTTACTACATGATTCCATATGTGTTTTTACATTGTTTTGATGTCTTCACTATTATTCTACAATGTAGAAAATAGTAAAAATGAAGAAAAACCCTTGAATCCTTTGTGTCTAAACTTTTGACTGGTACTGTATGATAAAATAAACAGTTAAATGTTTAGATTTTGCAAAGAGGCATGAATCGTACCAGAGAACCCTGTGCTTCAAAAATAGCATACATTCCACTGCCTCCTCGGGTCAAACCACCTCAGCGAAATGAAGGGGTAACTCATTTTAAAAGCATCTGATATCATAAATCATCCTCTTTAATGAATGAACTCCTCCGCCCTGATAAAAATCAATGGATTAAATAGCTTGGGTTTATGGCCCAACAGTCATAACTTGACATGGTTAAGTTGAACTGCGGCTCATAAATCTTAGTTTGCTATGCACCCGTCTTGGTGCATCTCAGGGAGGGAGGATGCAGCCTGAATTCAGAATGCTGTTAGGTGATGGGAGGCATACAGTTGTCTGATTAAAAAGCAAGGCTAAACAACATTTTTATTTGCATTCAGCAAAGTGGAGGGCACAAATTTAAATATTTAACACCGCACTTTACTGAGCCTGATGTCAACTGTGTTTGCTAAGTTTTTAAAATAATCCTTTGTCAACAATTCTGGCTTCAACATTGGGACCCTTTGAGAGCTCTCATTTGGGTCAGTGTAGCTTTCAAAACAAATCATATTTAATAGACTGTATACATTTTAAACGAAAACATTTGCATACATTTCAAATGTGTATTCTTCTCAAAGTGCAGTGTAGATCAAGATGAGTGTTAGAGATCCAATGCTGTAAATCTACTTCTGTCTGCTTCACCACACATAGCCTACAGATGTCATGATGTGTTTAAGTAACCTGTCATGACCGTACATGCTTACATGCATGCTCTCATAAGGGTTACCATAGTGATTTGCGTAAGATTGTTATATTCATTTGTGGTTTTGGGACATATTTTCCTACATATGACTGCATTTCTTTACATAGAGAAATTGAGAAGATTAGCATTAATGAGAAACACAATACTTATGGATAGACTTTTTACAATATTGTTGCTTTCACCTAGACAGTGACTCATAATCAGTTCAGCTAGCAGTGAGATGCCCAAACGTGAATACATTTGAAAATGAATACTGTTGAAGTTGGAAGTTTACATACACTTAGGTTGGAGTCATTAAAACTCATTTTTTAACCACTCCACAAATTTCTTGTTAACAAACTATAGTTTTGGAATGTCGGTTAGGACATCTACTTTGTGCATGACACAAGTAATTTTTCCAACAATTGTTTATAGACAGATTACTTCACTTATAATTCACTGTATCACAATTCCAGTGGGTCAGAAGTTTACATACACTAAGTTGACTGTGCCTTTAAACAGCTTGGAATATTCCAGAAAATTATGTAATGTTTGGAGGAAAAAGGGGGAGGCTTGCAAGTCGAAGAACACCATCCCAACTGTGAAGCACGAGGGTGGCAGCATCATGTTGTGGGAGTGCTTTGCTGCAGGAGGGTCTGGTGCACTTCATAAAATAGATGGCATCATGATGTAGGAAAATTATGTGGTTATATTGGAGCAACATTTTAAGACATCAGTCAGGAATTTAAAGCTTAGTCACAAATGAGTCTTCCAAATTAACAATAACCCTAAGCATACTTCCAAAGTTGTGGCAAAATGGCTTAAGGAAAACAAAATCAAGGTATTGGAATGGCCATCACAAAGCCCTGACCTCAATCCTATTGACGTGCGGGAAGAACTGAAAAAGCATGTGCGAGCAAGGAGGCCTACAAACCTGACTCAGTTACACCAGTTCTGTCAGGAGGAATGGGCCAAAATTCACCCAACTTATTGTAGAAGCTTGTGGAAGGCTACCTGAAAGGTTTGACTCAAGTTAAACAATTTAAAGGCAATGCTACCAAATATTAATTAAGTGCATGTAAACTTCTGACCCACTGGGAATGTGATGAAAGAAATCAAATCTGAAATAAATAATTCCCTCTATTATTATTCAGACATTTCACATTCTTAAACTAAAGTGGTTATCCTAACTGACCTAAGACAGGGAATTTTTACTAGGAGTAAATGTCAGGAATTGTGAAAAACTGAGTTCAAATGTATTTGGCTAAGGTGTATGTACGTTTCCGACTTCAACTGTAGATTTACTGCCCAACACTCTAATGCCAATGCAAGAGAGATAAAAACATGGGGAAAGCTTAACACATGATGATTGTAGACATGCTGGATTTCTCTCGATAGGCCGAAGATACGTAGGAGGAGTACATGGAACAGAAACCTAGCCTATGTTCATTTGTTACATGTACAATATGACTTTTTCTCTTTGCTCCCTCCCTCCCTCCATCCATCCATCCATCCATCCATCCATCCATTCATCCACCGATGGATGTGCATTCCTTGCTGAATGGAGTTGTCGTTGGAGTCCTTGAAGGGTTTAAGTGATGGGCAAGGCTGTATATCAAGTCAAAGCGCAATTTGTGTTGCTTGGTTGCAGTTCTCAACGCAGCAGCAATTTGACTTGACACTTGACAAAAATAAAGACAAATTGCATATGATACTCAGTGTGGCACTTTATCACAAAGGTAAAATCTCACAAAATGCCCCCAATAAAAAAGTCACTAAGACATTAAAGAAAATTCATCTAGTAGCATCATTATTTTTCAGTCCTGTTTCGACTGGTATTTGCCTGTTACTTAAAGCTACAGTCTAGAGAATGTTGGGGGTAATCACACAGCGAGTGTACATTACCCCAACATTCTGATAAGTGTTGAAAAAAAACTCTGGTAAGTCTATGGTACTTCCTGCCGGTAATTCAAGGGAATTGGTGAATTCAACACAATTGGTAACTATTCTTACAGAATCCTGGGAAAGATTTTTACATGGCTAGTTGTCACCCCTGATGGTTAATGTGTAGTGTAATATAATCTCAGCAATCATGTCTGAACTCTTGCCAGTCACTGTAGATATCTGTACTTGCAGCGGACACCAGGGCAAATATTTGATGACGATCACCAAGTCACACGGTATGGGCAGATCTGAATCAATTGTCTGATATTCAGATAAGACTTCTGTTGTGAACGCCCTCACAACAAAACGTCCTTGAAGAATGAAAAACAGGGAAGTAATGGAAGGATGTACATTTCAGGATTGTCCCTTAATAGGAGGGTGCATAACAGATTGAATTTGATCTTGGGAAAATCAAAAATAATATATGTGTAACGGCGTTCTTCGTTTGTAGAGAGAGAGTCGGACCGAAATGCAGCGTGTAGGTTACTCATGACTTTAATGAAAGAATGCGTACATGAAATAACTCAATAACATACAAAGCAAAACAACAAACGGAACGTGAAACTAATTACAGCCTATCTGGTGACTATAACACAGAGACAGGACAAACACCCACGAAATACAAAGCGAAACTGAGGCTGTCTAAATACGGTTCCCAATCAGAGACAACGACAAGCACCTGACCCTGATTGGGAATCGCCTCAGGCAGCCAAACCTATACCACACCCCTAATCAGCCGCAATCCCAAATATTACAAACCACAATACGAAACACAACATATAAACCCATGTCACACCCTGGCTTACCCAAACATATACCAAAAACACAAAATATAATGACCAAGGCGTGACAATATGTGTATTTAGCACTTTTGATCCATTTATCACTTAAAGTAAATACAGGACAACCCTTCATTAGATACACGATTGGTAAAATCCTACAATTCGCATTCTAATCCAAAAAGAGGGTAAATACCCCTGTGTTTACATTCTCAAGGATAGAAAATGGAGACCGGCTGGTTTCACAATATTATTGTTAGTACCAAACGACGTGCTTAAAATGCGTCTCATTAGATGAGCTCACATATGATTTTGCTAATGAGCCACAGCACATATATTTAAATTCAATCCAGATGTCAGAAGGAACTAGCAAACCACTTACTCATCTAACATAGTATTCACATATGTTCATCACACAGTTATATGTTAGTTTAGTATTATATCATTATTATTATTATTATTATTATTATTAGTAGTAGTAGTAGTAGTATTAGTATCATTATTATTATTATAGTAGTAGTATCATTATTATTATTGGTAGTAGTATTAGTATCATTATTATTATTATTAGTAGTAGTATTAATATAATTATTATTACCAACACAGTACTGTGGATAAAGAAAAAATTACAAAGCAAAAATGGGTATCACAATATATAAGAAGTGTTACATACAGCAAGCAGGTATATTATAAACCATTTAGAGGATTTGCAAATAATCTCACAATTGAGATAACTGAGTGATATACGTAGGTATAACTGTTGCCAGTAACATGTATTCACACTGTACCTGTCTAGAGTACTAACTACTCTACCAAGTGGGGACTAACAAGTGGGACTACTGATGGGACTACCAAGTGGGACTAAACAAGTGGGACTACCAAGTGGGACTACTAATGGGGACTACCAAGGGGGACTACCAAGTGGGGCTACTAAATGGGACTAAACAAGTGAGACTACCAAGTGAGACTACTAATGGGGACTACCAAGGGCGACTACCAAGTGGGGCTACTAAATGGGACTAGCAAGTGGGACTACCAAGTGGGGCTGCTAAATGGGACTCCCAAGTGGGACTACCAAGTGGGACTACTAAATGGGACTACCAAGTGGGACTACCAATTGGGACTACTAAATGGGACTACTGAGTCGGACTACCAAGTGGGACTACCAAGTGGGTCTACCAAGGGAGGTTGTCTTCTTTTTATTTTCTGCTCTCTTTTTGTGTGATGGAAAGAGCTATTAAAAGACAAGTCAAACTTAGGGGACAAGTTGACAAGTTGAAAGAAAAGCCTGGTGGTGTGGCTTTCATCTTCTGATGGTGTTTGTCCCTCTTGCTGTAGGGACCTGGGACACAGGTGCCTCTAGACAATCACAGTCCCCTGAGGAGAGATGACCATCACTGGTACCATAATATGATGCTCTGGAGCATCCAGACGTTGTACTAACGGCACCTGACGGAACCGTTAGGGGGACCTTCAGACAGGTCTTGTGAGGCCTATGGGCGCCCTAGAGCAAAATAACTGACATGTTCATACTAGTTTGTAGGCCAAGCCGTTCAGATGATACAGGCGATTTTGTGAGAAGAAGTTTTTCATGGTCTGAAAAACATTGCTCTAACTCTTTCAACTTTCACCCGCAAATGCGAAAGTGCGATATCGGCAGAGGCTGTGGATTGAGATGTATCCAATGCAAAAACATATCTCTAGCTTAAACTGACAGATTTTTTTATGGGGATGTTTGTATTATGCTAATTATATGTCGACCTGATGGGGTCATCAATGTGGCTGCTTCAAGGGGCCATTTTGCTTTCTCTACAAAAAGCTACAAAGAAACGATCAATTTCCATTTACAGCCAATTGGTGCTTGGAATTTAGCCAGCGGATCTCTACTCACACAAAAACCACCGCACCAAACAACACATATAAACACAAGAGCCTTTATCTAAGGCAGATATACTTGTTCCAGGCATTTCATTGTGAGACCCATATTTAACCAGAGAGTTTTTTGTGATATAGTATCTTCGTTAGCTGGAATGCGCAGCCATTGTGTACTGTGTCCATTAACTCTCGTCCATGGGTCCATACATCACTAAACAGATATGCATTCTATTTCCACTGTCTCTTTTCTGTATTCATTATATTGTTTTGGGGAAAGGGCAAACACGTCATTACAGAGTTGTGCAGCACACTAACAAATAAATATTGACTGTTGGCTCAGAGTGTGAATATCATTGAGATATGATTTACCATTTCCTGCATGATTGTACAATTGAGTCAGGGAAATAGTACTATATTTCCTTGCTGGCAATGTACTTTGCTTTTGTGTGCACATACAAAGGCTGTGTAAAGGCTTTCCTTGACTTTGTATTGGCAACAAGATTACTTGAAACATATTAACTGTAAATGTACACTACCGTTCAAAAGTTTGGGGTCACTTAGAAATGTCCTTGTTTTTTTAAAGAAAAGCTAATGTCACGTTCTGACCTTTATTTCCTTTGTTTTGTATTTATTTAGTATGGTCAGGGCGTGAGTTGGGTGGGCAGTCTATGTTTGTTTTTCTATGTTTTGGGTATTTCTATGTTTCGGCCTAGTATGGTTCTCAATCAGAGGCAGGTGTCATTAGTTGTCTCTGATTGAGAATCATACTTAGGTAGCCTGGGTTTCACTGTGTGTTTGTGGGTGATTGGTTCTGTCTCTGTGTTTGCACCAGATAGGACTGTTTAGGTTTTCACACATTTATTGTTTTGTTAGTTATTTCATGTCTAGTTCCTTTATTAAAGAACATGAATAACCACCACGCTGCATTTTGGTCCGCTTCTCCTTCACCACAGGAAAACCCTTACAGAATCACCCACCACAACAGGACCAAGCGGTGTGGTAACAGGCAACGGCAAAAGCAGCAGCAGGAGAAGCAGCAGCAGCAGTGGGAGAGGCTGCACTATTTGGAGAAATGGACTTGGGAGGAGATCCTTGACGGGAAAGGACCCTGGGCAGAGCCAGGGGAATATTGCCGCCCCAAAGCCGAGCTGAAGGCTGAGAGGCGGCATTATGAGGCGCTAGCACGGCAGAGCGGCTGGAAGCCCAAGAGGCACCCCCAAAAATTTATTGGGGGGTGGCACAGGGAGAGTGTGGCAGAGTCAGGAGCCAGACCTGAGCCCAACTCCCCCTGTTTACCGTAAGGAGCCATGGATGTTATCGGAGCTGTCGGCGAAGCTGAGGGCTGAGTCTGAGAGGGTCGAGGAGTTATTGGACAGAATGGAGGAGAGTGAACGGATGGGAGATGAGGAGACACTCGAGGAGGTGTTAATAGAATTGGGGGAGTGTGAAGAGCGAGAGCAGTTGATTTGGCGTAGTATGCAAGGCATTCGCCCTGAGGTGTGTGTCCCCAGCCCGGTACCACCAGTGCCGGCACCCCGCACCAGGCTGTCTCTCCGTCCCATCAACACAGGTGTTCCCGCCTGTCCGGCGCTACCAGAGTTTCCCGCCTGTCCGGCGCTGCCAGAGCTCCCGCTCCTCAGTCCAGAGGCGCCAGAGCCCCTCAATCCAGAGGCGCCAGAGCTTCTCTGTCCAGCGCGGCCAGAGCCTTCCTCCTCTCCAGCGCCGTCTGAGCTACCCGTCTGCCCAGCGCCGCCAGAGCTACCCGTCTGCCCAGCGCCGCCAGAGCTACCCGTCTGCCCAGCGCCGCCAGAGCTACCCGTCTGCCCAGCGCCGCCAGTCTGCCCAGCGCCGCCAGTCTGCCCAGCGTCGCCAGTCTGCCCAGCGTCGCCAGTCTGCCCAGCGCCGCCAGTGTCGCCAGACTGCCCAGCGCCACCAGCGTCGCCAGTCTGCCCAGCGCCGCCAGCGCCGCCAGTCTGCCCAGCGCCGCCAGCGCCGCCAGTCTGCCCAGCGCCGCCCCTCAGCCCAGAGGCCGCAGAGGCCCTCAGCCCAGAGGCCCCAGAGGCCCTCAGCCCAGAGGCCCCAGAGGCCCTCAGCCCAGAGGCCCCAGAGGCCCTCAGCCCAGAGGCCCCAGAGGCCCTCAGCCCCTCAGCCCCAGAGCCCCAGCCCAGGCCCAGAGCCCCTCAGCCCCAGAGCCCCTCAGCCCAGAGCCCCTCAGCCCAGAGGCCCCAGAGCCCCTCAGCCCAGAGGCCCCAGAGCAGCCGCCCCTCTGTCCAGTGGGGTCATTGAGAGGGGTTGCAATGGTTAGAGAGCCACGGAGGCGGACAATGAGGCGGACTAAGACAATGGTGAAGTGGGGTCCGCGTCCCGCACCAGAGCCGCCACCGCGGACAGACACCCACCCAGACCCTCCCCTATAGGTCAAGGTTTTGCGGCCGGAGTCACCTTTGGGGGGGTACTGTCACGTTCTGACCTTTATTTCCTTTGTTTTCTATTTATTTAGTATGGTCAGGGCGTGAGTTGGGTGGGCAGTCTATGTTTGTTTTTCTATGTTTTGGGGTATTTCTGTTTCGGCCTAGTATGGTTCTCAATCAGAGGCAGGTTGAGAATCATACTTAGGTAGCCTGGGTTTCACTGTGTGTTTGTGGGTGATTGTTCCTGTCTCTGTGTTTGCACCAGATAGGACTGTTTAGGTTTTCACACATTTATTGTTTTGTTAGTTATTTCATGTCTAGTTCCTTTATTAAAGAACATGAATAACCACCACGCTGCATTTTGGTCTGCTTCTCCTTCACCACAGGAAAACCCTTACAGCTAATTTTTTGTCCATTAAAATAACATCAAATTGATCAGAAATACAGTGTAGACATTGTTAATGTTGGTAATGACTATTGTAGCTGGAAATGGCAGAATTATCATGGAATATCTACATAGGCGTACAGAGGCCCATTATCAGCAAACATTACTCCTGTGTCCCAATGGCACGTTGTGTTAGCTAATCCAAGTTTATAATTTTAAAAGGCTAATTGATCATTAGAAAACCCCTTTGCAATTATGTTAGCACAGCTGAAAACTGTTGTCCTGATTAAAGAAGCAATAAAAGTGGCACACTAGTTGAATATCTGGAGCATCAGCATTTGTGGGTTCGATTACAGGCTCAAAATGGCCAGAAACAAAGAACTTTCTTCTGAAACTCGTCAGTCTGTTCTTGTTCTGAGCAATAAAGGCTATTCCATGCGAGAAATTGATCTCGTACAACGCTGTGTACTACTCCCTTCACAGAACAGTAGAAACGGTCTCTAACCAGAATAGAAAGAGGAGTGGGAGGCCCCGGTGCACAACTGACACATTAGTGTCTAGTTTGAGAAACCGGCTCCTCACAAGTCCTCAAATGGCAGCTTCATTAAATAGTACCAGCAAAACACCAGTCTCGACGTCAACAGTGAAGAGGCGACTCCGGGATGCTGGCCTTCTAGGCAGAGTTCCTCTGTCCAGTGTCTGTGTCTTATTTAATGAAGCTGCCAGTTGGGGACTTGTGAGGCTAACACAACGTGCCATTGGAACACAGGAGTGATATTCGCTGATAATGGGCCTCTGTACTCCTATGTAGATATTCTTTAAGAATTCCAGCTACAATAGTCATTTACAACATTAACAATGTGTACACTGTATTTCTGATCAATTTGATGTTCTTTTAATGGACAAAAAATGGTGTGTGTGTGTATTTGTTTGTGTGTAGAGTGTACATAGAGTACCATTAAAATGTTTTGACACACCTACTCATTCAATGGTTTTTCTTTATTTTTTAAATATTTTCTACATTGTAGAATAATAGTGAAGACATTAAAACTATGAAATAACACATGGAATCATGTAGTAACCAAAAACGTGTTAAACAAATCAAAATATATTTTATATTTGAGATCCTTCAAAGTAGCCACACTTCGCCTTGATGACAGGTTTGCAGACTCTTGGCATTCTCCAAACCAGCATCACCTGGAATGCTATTTTTTTTCCCCCATTTTTTTTCACCTTTATTTAACCAGGTAGGCAAGTTGAGAACAAGTTCTCATTTACAATTGCGACCTGGCCAAGATAAAGCAAAGCAGTTCGACACATACAACGACACAGAGTTACACATGGAGTAAAACAAACATACAGTGAATAATACAGCATAAACAAGTCTATATACAATGTGAGCAAATTAGGTGAGAAGGGAGGTAAAGGCAAAAAAGGCCATGGTGGCAAAGTAAATACAATATAGCAAGTAAAACACTGGAATGGTAGTTTTGCAATGGAAGAATGTGCAAAGTAGAAATAAAAATAATGGGGTGCAAAGGAGCAAAATAAATAAATAAATTAAATACAGTTGGGAAAGAGGTAGTTGTTTGGGCTATTTCAAGAGTCTTGAAGGAGTTCGCACATATTCTGCTTTTCCTTCACTCTGCGGTCCAACTCAAACCAAACCATCTCAATTCCGTTGAGGTCGGGTGATTGTGGAGGCCAGGTCCTCTGATGCAGCACTCCATCACTCTCCTTCTTGGTCAAAAAGCCCTTAAATAGACTGGAGGTGTGTTGTTTCATTGTCCTTTTGAAAAACATATGATAGTCCCGGTAAGTCGGATAGCAGGTAGCCTTGTGGTTAGAGCGTTGGGCCAGTAACCGAAAGTTTGCGAGATCGAATCCCCGAGCTGACACGGTAAAAATCTGTCATTCTGCCCCTGAACAAGGCAGTTAACCCACTGTTCCTAGGCTGTCATTGTAAATAAGAATGTGTTCCTAACTAACTTGCCTTGCTAAATTAAGGTTAAAAAATGTGCAAACCTGGTGGCATGGTGTATCGCTGCAGAATGCTGTGTTAGCCATGCTGGTTAAGTATGACTTGAATTCTAAATAAATCACCGACAGTGTCACCATCAAAGCACCATCACACCTCCTCCTCCATGCTTCACGGTGGGAACCACACATACAGAGACCATCTGTTCACCTACTCTGTGTCTCACAAATACATGGCTGTTGGAAACAAAAATCAAAACTTTGGACTTATCAGACCAAAGGACAGATTTCCAACGGTCCAATGTCCATTGCTAATGTCTTTGCCTAGAAAGTCTCTTCTTATTATTGGTGTCCTTTAGTACTGGTTTCTTTGCAGCAATTCGACCATGAAGGTCTGATTCACGCACTCTTCTGAACAGTTAATGTTGAGATGTGTCTGTTACTTGAACTCTGTGAAACATTTATTTGGGGTGCAATCTGAGGTGCAGTTAGCTCTAATAAAGGTATCCTCTGCAGCAGAGGTTAACTCTGGGTCTTCCTTTCTGTGGCGGTCCTCATAAGAGCCAGTTTCATCATAGCGCTTGATGGTTTTTGCGACCTCACTCGAAGAAACTTCCAAAGTTCTTGACATTTTGCAAATTGACTGACCTTCATGTCTTAAAGTAATGATGGACTGTCGTTTCTCTATGCTTATTTTAGCTGTTCTTGCCATAATACGGAAATGTTTTTTTACCAAACAGGGCTATCTTCTGTGTACCACCCCTACCTTTTCATAGCAGAACTGATTGGCTCCAACGTATGAAGAAGGAAAGAAATTCCAGAAATTAACTTAACAAGGAAATGCATTCCAGGTGACTAACTCATGAAGCTGGTTGAGATAATACCAAGAGGTTGCAAAGCTGTAATCAAGGCAAAGGGTGCCTTCTTTGAAGAATCTCAAATATAAAATATGTTTGGATTTGTTTAACACTTTTTTGGATAGTACATGATTCCATGTGTGTTATTTCACAGTTTGGATGTTTTCACAATTATTCTACAATGTAGAAAATAGTAAAAATGAAGAAAAACCCTTGAATGATTAGGTGTGTCCAAACTGTTGACTGGTACTGTACACACTGTGCCTTGCAAAAGTATTCAGAGCCCTTGGATTTGTTCACATTTTACTGTGTTACAAGGTCGTGATTAAAATTTATTTAATTGTCATTTTTTATTTACATTTACATTTAAGTCATTTAGCAGACGCTCTTATCCAGAGCGACTTACAAATTGGTGCATTCACCTTATGACATCCAGTGGAGCAGCCACTTTACAATAGTGCATCTAAATCTTTTAAGGGGGTGAGAAGGATTACTTTATCCTATCCTAGGTATTCCTTAAAGAGGTGGGGTTTCAGGTGTCTCCGGAAGGTGGTGATTGACTCCGCTGTCCTGGCGTCGTGAGGGAGTTTGTTCCACCATTGGGGGGCCAGAGCAGCGAACAGTTTTGACTGGGCTGAGCGGGAACTGTACTTCCTCAGTGGTAGGGAGGCGAGCAGGCCAGAGGTGGATGAACGCAGTGCCCTTGTTTGGGTGTAGGGCCTGATCAGAGCCTGGAGGTACTGAGGTGCCGTTCCCTCACAGCTCCGTAGGCAAGCACCATGGTCTTGTAGCGGATGCGAGCTTCAACGGGAAGCCAGTGGAGAGAGCGGAGGAGCGGGGTGACGTGAGAGAACTTGGGAAGGTTGAACACCAGACGGGCTGCGGCGTTCTGGATGAGTTGTAGGGGTTTAATGGCACAGGCAGGGAGCCCAGCCAACAGCGAGTTGCAGTAATCCAGACGGGAGATGACAAGTGCCTGGATTAGGACCTGCGCCGCTTCCTGTGTGAGGCAGGGTCGTACTCTGCGGATGTTGTAGAGCATGAACCTACAGGAACGGGCCACCGCCTTGATGTTAGTTGAGAACGACAGGGTGTTGTCCAGGATCACGCCAAGGTTCTTAGCGCTCTGGGAGGAGGACACAGTGGAGTTGTCAACCGTGATGGCGAGATCATGGAACGGGCAGTCCTTCCCCGGGAGGAAGAGCAGCTCCGTCTTGCCGAGGTTCAGCTTGAGGTGGTGATCCGTCATCCACACTGATATGTCTGCCAGACATGCAGAGATGCGATTCGCCACCTGGTCATCAGAAGGGGGAAAGGAGAAGATTAATTGTGTGTCGTCTGCATAGCAATGATAGGAGAGACCATGTGAGGTTATGACAGAGCCAAGTGACTTGGTGTATAGCGAGAATAGGAGAGGGCCTAGAACAGAGCCCTGGGGGACACCAGTGGTGAGAGCACGTGGTGAGGAGATGGATTCTCGCCACGCCACCTGGTAGGAGCGACCTGTCAGGTAGGACGCAATCCAAGCGTGGGCCGCGCCGGAGATGCCCAACTCGGAGAGGGTGGAGAGGAGGATCTGATGGTTCACAGTATCGAAGGCAGCCGATAGGTCTAGAAGGATGAGAGCAGAGGAGAGAGAGTTAGCTTTAGCAGTGCGGAGCGCCTCCGTGATACAGAGAAGAGCAGTCTCAGTTGAATGACTAGTCTTGAAACCTGACTGATTTGGATCAAGAAGGTCATTCTGAGAGGGATAGCGGGAGAGCTGGCCAAGGACGGCACGTTCAAGGGTTTTGGAGAGAAAAGAAAGAAGGGATACTGGTCTGTAGTTGTTGACATCGGAGGGATCGATTGTAGATTTTTTCAGAAGGGGTGCAACTCTCGCTCTCTTGAAGGCGGAAGGGACGTAGCCAGCGGTCAGGGATGAGTTGATGAGCGAGGTGAGGTAAGGGAGAAGGTCTCCGGAAATGGTCTGGAGAAGAGAGGAGGGGATAGGGTCAAGCGGGCAGGTTGTTGGGCGGCCGGCCGTCACAAGACGCGAGATTTCATCTGGAGAGAGAGGGGAGAAAGAGGTCAGAGCACAGGGTAGGGCAGTGTGAGCAGAACCAGCGGTGTCGTTTGACTTAGCCAATGAGGATCGGATGTCGTCGACCTTCTTTTCAAAATGGTTGACGAAGTAATCTGCAGAGAGGGAGGAGGGGGAGGGGAGGAGGATTCAGGAGGGAGGAGAAGGTGGCAAAGAGCTTCCTAGGGTTAGAGGCAGATGCTTGGAATTTAGAGTGGTAGAAAGTGGCTTAAGCAGCAGCGACAGAAGAGGTAAATGTAGAGAGGAGGGAGTGAAAGGATGCCAGGTCCGCAGGGAGGCGAGTTTTCCTCCATTTCCGCTCGGCTGCCGTCGAGCCACGGAGCGGGAGGGGAGGACCGAGCCGGCCTGGAGGATAGGGGACATAGAGAGTCAAAGGATGCAGAAAGGGAGGAGAGGAGGGTTGAGGAGGCAGAATCAGGAGATAGGTTGGAGAAGGTTTGAGTAGAGGGAAGAGATGATAGGATGGAAGAGGAGAGAGTAGCGGGGGAGAGAGAGCGAAGGTTGGGACGACGCGATACCATCCGAGTAGGGGCAGTGTGGGAAGTGTTGGATGAGAGCGAGAGGGAAAAGGATACAAGGTAGTGGTCGGAGACTTGGAGGGGAGTTGCAATGAGGTTAGTGGAAGAACAGCATCTAGTAAAGATGAGGTCGAGCGTATTGCCTGCCTTGTGAGTAGGGGGGGAAGGTGAGAGGGAGAGGTCAAAAGAGGAGAGGAGTGGAAAGAAGGAGGCAGAGAGGAATGAGTCAAAGGTAGACGTGGGGAGGTTAAAGTCGCCCAGAACTGTGAGAGGTGAGCCGTCCTCAGAAAAGGAGCTTATCAAGGCATCAAGCTCATTGATGAACTCTCCGAGGGAACCTGGAGGGCGATAAATGATAAGGATGTTAAGCTTGTTTTATCAACCTACAAAAACTACTCTAAAACTACTCTAGTAGATATATATTTTTTAAGATGACTAAAATATGACTAAAACATGATAATTGCAATATTAACATTGCATCTGTATTCAGACCCTTTGTTTAGCCTAAATTTAAGTTCAAGAGTCAAATGTGGCTTATCAAATCACATAATAAGTTATATGGACTCACACTGTGTGAAATAAAAGGGGTTGACATGATTATTGAATGACTAATCCTTCCTCTGTCCCCCATACACACAACAACTTTAAGGTCCCTCAGTCAAGTATAAAATTTCAAGCACACATTCAACTACAAAGATCAGGGAGCTTTTCGAAAGCCTCATATAGAAGGGCAGTGATTGGTAGATGGGTAACAATAACAAATCAGACATTGAATATCTCTTTAAGCATGGTCAAGCTAATAAGTATGCTGTGGATTATGTATTAAACCAGCCAGACACATCAAAGATGCAGTTTTCCTTCTGAACTGAGCTGCAGGATAGAAAAGAAACTGCCCAGGGATGTCACCATGAGGCCATTGGTGATTTTAAAACAGCTACAGAGTTCAATGGCTGTGATGGGAGAAAACTGAGGACGAAACAACAACATTGCAGTGATTCCACCAGTGACCTAAATGACAGTGAAAAGAATATACTGAAAAAATATTCCAAAACATAACAAGCCACTAAAGTAATACTGTAAAAAAATACAGCAAATTAAAAAAAACTTTTTGGCCTAAATGCAAAGCCCTGTTTGGGGCAAATCCAACACATCACTGAGTAACTGCTTACTTATTTTCAAGCATGCTGGTGGCTGCATCATGGTATGTGTCACGACTCCCGCCGAAGTTGGCTCCCCTGCCTGTTCGTGCGGTGCTCGGTGGTCGTCGTCACCGGCCTACAAGCCGCCACCGATCCCTTTTTCCTTTTCTGTTAGTTTAGTCTTATTAGTTGCACCTGTTCCTATTTGTGTTTTCTAGATTTTCTAGCCTATTTAAGCTTCCCGCTCTAGTTTGTGCGGGATTATTTTGTGTTCACGTTTAGTGTTGGCTGTGGTTTTGTGCTCCGGACCGTTTTACCCTGTGTTTTGGGTTGGTCAGTGTTTTCCGCCCTGTGTTTTGGGTTGGTCAGTGTTTTCCGCCCTGTGTTTTGGGTTGGTCAGTGTTTTCCGCCCTGTGTTGTGGGTTGGTCAGTGTTTTCCGCCCTGTGTTGTGGGTTGGTCAGTGATTTCCGCCCTGTGTTGTGGGTTGGTCAGTGTTTTCCGCCCTGTGTTGTGGGTTGGTCAGTGTTTTCCGCCCTGTGTTTTGGGTTGGTCAGTGTTTTCCGCCCTGTGTTTTGGGTTGGTCAGTGTTTTCCGCCCTGTGTTTTGGGTTGGTCAGTGTTTTCCGCCCTGTGTTTTGGGTTGGTCAGTGTTTTCCGCCCTGTGTTTGGGTTGGTCAGTGTTTTCCGCCCTGTGTTTTGGGTTGGTCAGTGTTTTCCGCCCTGTGTTGTGGGTTGGTCAGTGTTTTCCGCCCTGTGTTTTGGGTTGGTCAGTGTTTTCCGCCCTGTGTTTTGGGTTGGTCAGTGTTTTCCACCCTGTGTTTTGGGTTGGTCAGTGTTTTCCGCCCTGTGTTGTGGGTTGGTCAGTGTTTTCCGCCCTGTGTTGTGGGTTGGTCAGTGTTTTCCGCCCTGTGTTGTGGGTTGGTCAGTGTTTTCCGCCCTGTGTTTGGGCATGACCGTTTGTGCCGGAATAAGGTGCCTATTGTTCTCGAACCCTCTGCACCTGACTCCTGCCTTCCACTCCTATTCATCCTTGACAGTATGGGCATGCTTGACATCAGCAAAGACTGGGGAGTTTTTCAGAATAAAAGGAAACGGGATGGACGTAAGCACAGGCAAAATCCTAGAGGAAAACCTGCTTCACTGCTTTACACCAGAGACTTGGAAATGAATTTACCTTTCAGCAGGATAATACCCTATAACACAAGGCCAACTCTACACTGGAGTTGCTTACTAAGAAGACAGTGAATGTTCCTGAGTTGCCAAGTTACAGTTTTGACATAAATCTTCTTGAGAATCTATGGCAGGACTTGAAAATGACTGTCTTGCCATGATCCCCAACATATTGACAGAGCTTAAATAATTATTTAAAGAATAAACACACACAATTTGACTCTACACAGCTGGTAGTGGGTCGAAGGGTGGAACATCAGTGGGATCACAAGGGAGCTCATTTGGCAGGGAAGCACACCATGAGGGAATGTATGAAAGCTCACCTAATGAAAGCACACAGCACGCAACCTGCCCCGCTTACATCTGCCCAGACTGCGGTAACTGCCAGCCTCACTCTAGGACTATTTGATATCAATGTTGGGTATCCCGTCCCCCTCCCTTCCCTCCCACATCTTTACATTCCTTCCCCTTACACAGCAAAGACCGTTCACATATGATGCTGTCTGTTGTGTCCACATGGTGATATTAAATCAAATCGTATTGGTCACATGCGCCGAATACAACAGGAGTAGACTTACAGTGAGATGCTTACTTATGAGCCCGTTCCCAGCAGTGCAGAGTTAAAAAGTAAGACAAATATTTGCAAAAAAATGAAATAAATAATAACACAATAAAAACAATAATGAGGCTATATACAAGGAGTACCAGTACCGAGTCAATGTGCTAGGGTAAGTTCGTAGCAGCATGTCTCGAGTCCTGCAGAGGCAATGATTATTCTGTTTGTAAGCTCTGTAGTACATGGGGAACGTTGAATCATGTCAATGGTAGCTGCTGTGAGATGAAATGCTGCTGAAATTTCATTCTGAATGTGTACGTTTGACTACATCAAGAAAACAAACAGAGACATGTTGCAGGAAATATACATACCTCTTTGCATTTGAATAGTGAAAGTTTGAGAGCGTCCCCATAAGCGTACTGACTACATTGGGTTAGATGTGTTGATATAAAGGAAAACCTTGAGGTTTAATAGCCCCATTGGCAAATATCTTGTCAAGAGCAATAACAATTAATGGCTTCATTGACCCTATCCTCCATAACCTTTACCAAAATGATAATGCAGTTGATAAATACTTTTTGAAATAGTTCAAAAGATTGTCCCTTCCCTTTCCCCTGGGAAAGAGATATTCTAACATCAGAGGTAAAACAAATGAAGAAAAAAAGACTTCTTAACACTGGTTACAAAGAGGCACTGCTAAAACATGGCATGTGAACAAAGGCACTGTGGTGGGCTGTCTGGTGGGGTGTATTTCTGATACTGCTCCACGGGGGTCTTAAAAGATGAGTACATCACCTGGATTGGCAGTTCATAGCCCCAACAGGACAGAGTGTCATGGGGTTTAAGGGAGACCCCTGTCGCTCACTGACACATTTCTGTAGGGAGCAATCAGAGCAAAAACATCCTCATACAATCATATGGCCCAGCTTTTAAGTTTCTTTCAGTGACTGTGGAGAGAAGTGAAATGGTGGTCAAAGTGGGGGATCCATTTGTAGTACAGGTTTCATCTAGCACAGCTCTATGTGCCAAACACAGAATGTGGCCATCACTGACCTACAAACTCAACCTCATTTATTTTGTATTTTGGTGTTCTGATTTCACAAGAGACACATGGGATTGAGGACATCGAAACAAAGGCTGCATTTACACAGGCAGACCAATTCTGATATATTTTTCACTAATTGGTCTTTTGACCATTCAAATCAGCCCTGAAATAGAGCTGATGTGAAAAGATCTGATGCGATTGGTCAAAAGACCGATTAGTGGAAAAAATATCAGAATAGGGCTGCCTGTGTGAACACAGCCAAAAAAGCCCATGAAAGTGATTATAGTGATTGCATAAACAGTATAAGGTGAAGAGAAAGGACCTAAATGTAAAAATAAATGTAAAAACAACTATATGGTTAATTATGGTAAAACAAATGTACAGCAAGGTCATAAGCAAAGTGACACGTGCTAAACTTAACTGATACATGATATTCTCTAAATGTTTGTTGTGCTGTATTAAAATGTTTACCTATGGGGCCTCCCGAGTGGCGCAGCAGTCTAAGGCACTGCATCACAGTGCTAGAGACATCACTACAGACTCAGAATTGATCCTGGCTGTATCACAACCAGCTGTGATCAGGAGTCCCATAGATAGGGCTGTGCACAATTGGCCCAGCATCGTCCAGGTTTGGGGAGGCTTTACTTGGCTCATCGCGCTCTAGCGACTCCTTGTCATGCTGGCTTCCGGGTTAAGCGGGCTGGTGTTAAGAAGCTCGGTTTGATCATGTTTCGGAGGACGCATGACTCGACCTTCCCCTCCCGAGCCTGTTGTAGAGTTGCAGCGATGAGACAAGCTCGAAATTTGGGAGAAAAATGGGGTAAAATAGTTCAAATCATGACATGAAATTACATTTTCAAGCGAACAACACAGGCAACATTAACTGTAAAGCAAGATAATAGGATGTAAACATATATAGACAGAGGAAAAACACTTGCACACATTAAATAGAGAACAACGTAATAAATCAGTCTTGTGAATATAGTGAATTGGGCAGCATTGTATCTCCTGTAGCATTGCAATCTGCTATCTTCGTAACCCAGGATACCCCTCCGGTTTGCAGTCTTCATCTCAGTGATAAATGTAACGCCTCCAGGTGCTCATCTGGACTGTGTCAGAAGGTTAACTGCATTCCTCCAGATTACACCTCTGATAGTGCCTTCCTCCTGGTGCACACTACCTGCAACATCATGCTGTCCAGATTTAGGGACATTTTGCCCTGTTCCTTCTTCTGATTTGAAAGGTTAGGGGTGGATATCAGACTTTTTTGCATGATAAAAAGGTAATATTCAAAGGTTATGGTTTGAGTAAAAGGGAGAATGTGTGCTTAATTGTACTTTCTGGAAAGGCAATGCCCCAAATCATTTCATTTTCGCAACCTGTGATCTGTCGTAGTTGTGTTTCTGCAGATCTCGTTTCTTGAATGGACTTGTCAACTTCATCTGATGTTGTAGAAATACAAATAACCGTTAGAATTAACATACATTGTAAGACAGTTCTCTTGATGCCAGTAATTGATATTTGATATGTTCTATTTTAACAATTGTATTCAACCATATGCTAATGTTACTATGCTGTTTCCAGATGTTCAACGGGCATATTATATACTGATCAAGATCCTCTTTTGCTTCATTGCAGTAAATATATAGACACACTAAATGGTACAAATAAATATTATTTTATTTCACATACATGATTTTTAAAAATTTTACTTTGAACTTTTCACAATCTAAATGATTCAACAACAAAAATGAGGAACTACCACAACAAAGTCCAAATGTTTTACTGGGGAGAAAAGATGACAACTTCACTGTAGTAAGCTGGACACATATTTTGCCATCAGGCAAAGGTTACAGTCAAAGGAATAAAAAGAGACAAGAAAAGGACAGAAAAGTGGTCCATGTAGGTTCTCTGACCAATATGTCACCTTCTAAATCATCAAATGTGATTATTTCTCCCGGAATAGTGTTATGATACTCACTTTTGTAAAACCCTCAAACCACTTTGATAAATAAAATCTTTTTCCTTTATGGTTGACAATAAACAAAAATATCTTCAATATCTAGGTGTATATTTGGGGAACAGGGATATATTTTCTCCAGTGTGACATTGCAATCCTGTAGAAGCCCTTTCCTATATCCATGGACAATTTCATAAGTGAAAAGTGACCATTTTGTTTGTTAGGTGGGGGAATTGAGATTTTGGCTGACATTGCATCCCATGAGTATTGCTATGAAAAGTTTGTTTAAATGAGTATGTACATACCTGTACATAATGAAGCATTAAGTAGATATATGCAAAGATTATGGTTGGAGGGAATGCTCTGTTTCATCAATCTGTTTGGTGCGTAAGCATGGTACAAGACCAAACCAATAAGAGTAATACCTTTAGATACAAATGTGTACTGTACACTGTTCTGTAGTGTCTTTAAAACCAATCCTGTACTTGGGCATGTAAATAGAATTTCAAAAGCTTGATTATGACACCTGTTCCTTTCGGGGTCCCCTGGGTAGAGATTCAGATCATTTCGGAGGATCCGTTGTGGACAAGCTCACTAGCAACAGCAAGAACATTTGTCACAATGTCCTGGCATTGTATCCAATACGATGCCATAGTTGGGGATTGCACTCCCGTGTCCTGTTCTGGCACTCTGTAGTACTTTTTCCATTCCTAGTAACCCAAAGGGTGATCCTGATACTCTGATTTCTTCACTTTAAAGGGCCCAGTGCAGTCAATAAAGTATATATATTTCCACACTATGAAGTTGAAATAATACTGTGAAATTGTGAAAAGTATGGTAATGCCTTTTTAGTGTAAGAGAAATTTAAGCTGTTTTGGTGGGATGGAGTTTTGGCCATTCTGGTGACAACACCTGGTGTTAAATTAGTTAATAGACCAATAAGAAAGAGTTACAAACCTCTCTGCCAATAAAAGCTCATTTTCTGTTTTCCCCTCTCCACTTAGACCACTCCCAGACAGTCCTAGCAAAATTCTTGCTTGAGAAATTTCTTTACTTGAAAACAATCACAGTAAGGTACTTCAATGTTACCTAGAAAATGTATGTCAAACAAAAACCAATGATTGCAAAGTTAAACAAACCATATAACTCTATGCACAAGAACTGCTTTAAACAATTTTTTAAATATTTTTTTTATTTTTACAAAAATACATTTCATTGAAGAACAGTGCAGATGCAAAGTTTGGCCACAGAATGATTTGTGCTGTTGGTGCCGTCATTCTGTTACCAAACGTTGCATCTGCAATGTTCTTCAAGTGTGTTTGTAAAAATGACTGTGGAAATTAATAAAACTAGTTCTTGTGCATAGAGTTGTAGGGTTTGTTTAACTTTGCAATCATTGGTTTTTGTTTGGCATACATTTCAAAGAGAAAAATCCGAGCTTCAGCATCACTCTGTTACCATGGAATTGCCCAGTAGCATTCTCCTGAAGTAGTGGGAAATGTTGTTCCATTTGCAATACAAATACATCATCCTTAGAGCATTCCCAACATATGGATTCCCAGATTCACAAACCATGTTAGATCATTTTCATGTTAAAGCGATGAGGTCCAGCTTGTCCCTCTGCTCCTCCATCTACAGAGGTGCCATTAGACTTGGACCGAGGAACATATTCAATATCTATGTTGTTTTTATGCTTTCCCTTGCCCCGGCTCCAAACGAACAGTAGCAGAAAGCAGAACAAGACCACCCCCAGGAATGTGAAACATCCCATTGCTGTCGACACTAAGATAGTCTTTAGGTCCAAGCCGTAGGTCACGTTGCTAGTCCCATTGGTAGTGGCATTGCTGGGATCTGTGTAGTACTGGGTCCTGTTTGCGTAGAGCGACCCCAGGCTTTTCACTGCTAGGGAGGCCATCAATGAGTCGTTACCCGCCGTGTTGGTTGCCATGCAAAGGTACACGCCACCATCCTGCACCTCGGCCACCTTGATCTCCAGCGTCCCATTGTTGTGGACTTTGACTCTACCGTAGCTCTTGTTGGTGAGGAGGCGCCGGCGTGGGGACAGCCACGACACCACCGGCCTGGGGATGCCTTCAGCACTGCAGTGTAGTTTCGCTGACTGGCCCTCGTCCACTGCTATCGTCTGTGTCTTGTTCTCCCGGATTTTTGGCTTGGTGCATGTCACGTAATAGGATAGCAGGGTCTCCTTGAATTCCCTGAAAGGCCTACCCTCAGGGGTGCTGCACTCTGGCTGCGAGTCACCAAAGAAGATGGAGTGCCATTTCTGCAGGATCCACATGAGGCGACAGTCGCACACCAGGGGGTTGTCGTCGATCAAGAGGACCTCTAGAGCCTCAGGGGCTTGGAAGACACCTTTCTCCAGCGTGTTCAAATGGTTGTGAGAGACGTTGAGGACTTTGAGCCACCGGAGGCCCTGAAATGCGTACGGTTCAATGGTCGACAACTGGGCCCCAACTAGATGAAGTTCCCTCAGGCGCACCAACTCAAACAGCATTCCCCCCTCGATGTGTCTGATGCGGTTGAAGGACAGGTTGAGGTGTGTTAGGTAGTGCAGGTGCTTTAGGGCCTGGTATGGGAAGGTGGACAGGTTAGTGTTGGTGATGAAAAGCGTGGTCAGGTTGAGGCTGTGTAGTGTGTTGGCAGGCACACTGTCCAGCGAGGTCCAGCTGTCAATCTCCAGGTGGCGCAGCCGGAAAAGCTTCTTGAAGGAGTATGCTTGCAATGTGCTGATGCTGAGGTATCGGAGGTGAAGTCTGACCAAGTTGTGCAGATGGGACAGGGCCTCAGTAGGCACCACCGTCAGGTTGCATCTCTCCAGGGTTAGTGTCTGTAGGCTCAGCAGTCCACTGAAGGCCCGGTGGGAGATGTACACCAGGTCATTGTCACCCACCTCCAGGAACTTCAGGTTGTGCAAGTCCTGGAACATGTAGTCCAGCAGGATGACGATCTTGTTGTCGCTGACATCCAGCCGTGTGAGGTTGGATAAGCCTGTGAAGACCCCCAGGGGAATAAGCTTGATGCGGTTGCTTTTGAGACTGAGAGAGTGCATGCTGTACAGAGGGTTGAAGGCCCCCGGCTCCACATAGCTGATAATGTTCCCACTGAGGTCCAGATCCTCTAGTCCAGGGTAGGGGGCAAAGTCGTCCGGGTTGACGGCCTGCAGCTTGTTCTTGCTCAGGTCCAGGATCCTGGTCTCGATGGGGATGCCGTCTGGGATGCTCGGTAGGCGTTTGCGGTGGCACAGGACCGACTTGCTCTGGGCTGAGCAGTCACAGCGGGCGGGACATCCCAGGGCAGAACCCACAAAGACGGCCACTAGAGCCAGTCCCAGGAACGGTTGCCAGCATGAGAGGGCTGTGTGCAGCATGACTTTGCTCATACAGTCGACCATTCTGTCACGGCTCTACAAGAAAGAGAGGGAAGACAGACAGAAAGAACACACAATTAGAGAGCATAAATTGGTAAAAATAAGGAATTTTACTATTGTGGTGAAATTGACTGGCATCTTATCTCAATAAAAATGAAGGACGTATTAGATTCTCTGATGCAAATGCCTCATTTTCAACATCCTGAATCATCCTTTCTTTCTATTGCAGTTTTGGCCAGCGATCACACCCCTATATCCACTGGCTCACTTAGTCAACATACAGGCACAACTCTTATCTTCCATTGGTTAATTCTCAGAATTGAAGAACAAATTGCCAAAAGTAATTTGTTACATAGGTTGTCTTCTAACACCACAATCAGTTCAAACAGTCTGCCGTCTTTTGTTGTGTTTTAGCCAAAGCAAACTGACGAAGGGAGAAGAGTGGAGAAGAAAGGAAACTGCCTCTATGATAAGTCTGTGGAGGCTATCTGATAATTATTCTAACCAAGGACTTCAGTGGATATAGAAGGATTTCTAAATATTAAGTGTAAAATCTGTAACCCCTTTGTCATGGGAAGACTAAATACGTTCAGGAGTAAAAATGTTCTTCACAAGTAACATAATAATGTACATGGACTAATTCTGTGTGAAATAATAGTGTTTAACATGGTTTTTTAATGGCTACCTCATATCTGTACCCCTCACATGCAATTATTTGTAAGTTCCCTTAGTTGAGCAGTGAATTTCAAACACAGATTCAACCACAAAGACCAAAGGTTTTCCAATGCAACAAAAAGAAAAGCAGACATTTAATATCCTTCCTGTTTGGCCCTGTCCGGGGGTGTCCTCGGATGGGGCCACAGTGTCTCCTGACCCCTCCTGTCTCAGCCTCCAGTATTTATGCTGCAGTAGTTTATGTGTCGGGGGGCTAGGGTCAGTTTGTTATATCTGGAGTACTTCTCCTGTCCTATTCGGTGTCCTGTGTGAATCTAAGTGTGCGTTCTCTAATTCTCTCCTTCTCTCTTTCTTTCTCTCTCTCGGAGGACCTGAGCCCTAGGACCATGCCCCAGGACTACCTGACATGATGACTCCTTGCTGTCCCCAGTCCACCTGGCCGTGCTGCTGCTCCAGTTTCAACTGTTCTGCCTTATTATTATTCGACCATGCTGGTCATTTATGAACATTTTAACATCTTGGCCATGTTCTGTTATAATCTCCACCCGGCACAGCCAGAAGAGGACTGGCCACTCCACATAGCCTGGTTCCTCTCTAGGTTTCTTCCTAGGTGTTGGCCTTTCTAGGGAGTTTTTCCTAGCCACCGTGCTTCTACACCTGCATTGCTTGCTGTTTGGGGTTTTAGGCTGGGTTTCTGTACAGCACTCTGAGATATCAGCTGATGTACGAATGGCTATATAAATACATTTGATTTGATTTAATGTCCCCTTGAGCATGGTGAAGAACACCCATACACTACAAAGACACAGGTGTCCTTCCTAACTCAGTTGCCGGAGAGGAAGGAAACCACTCAGGGATTTCACCATGAGGCCAATGAAAAACTGAGGATGGATCAACAACATGGCAGTTACTCCCCAATACTAATCTAATTGACAGAGTGAAAAGAAGGAAGCCTGCACATAATAGAAATATTCAAAAACATGCATCATGTTTGCAATAAGACACTAAAGTAAAACTGCAAAACATGTGGCAAAGGAATGAACTTCATGTCCTGAATACAAATCCAATACATCACTCAGTACTACTCCTCCTACTTTCAAGCATGGTGGTGGCTGCATAATGTTATGGGTATGCTTGTCATATGCAAGTGAGTTTGTTTTTAGGAGGAAAATAAACAGAATAGAGCTAAGCACAGGAAAAATTATACGGGAAAACCTGTTTCAGTCTGCTTTCTAACAGACACTGGGAGACAAATTCACCTTTCAGCAGGACAATAACCAAAACCACCAGGCCAAATATATCCTGGAGTTGCTTACCAAGACAGCACAGAATGTTCCTGAGTGGCCTAGTTACAATTTTGACTTAAATCGCCTTGAAAATCAGTGATCAACAACCAACTTGACAGAGCTTGAAGAATATAAAAAAATAATGATATTGTACATTCCAGGTGTGCAAAGCTCTTAGAGACTTATGCAGAAAAAGACTCACAGCAGTAATCGCTGTCAAAGGTGATTCTAACATGTATTGATTCATATTTAATATATTTGCAAACATTTCCAAAACATGTTTTCACTATGTGGTATTGTGTGTAGATAGATGGGTGAAAACAAAACATCTTGTTTAATCAATTTTGAATTTAGGCTGTAACACAACAAAATGAGGAATAAGTCAAGGGTTACGAATACGTCATGAAGGCACTGTACGTTCATATTGTCAAGTGAGGAATTGATAGTGCAATACAATTTAGGGAATATGACAAATCTATTGCTAACAACAATGCTTTCACGAAGTCCACAAGCGATATGTGTTTTTGCTAAAAACCGAATTCAACCTTTTTTTAATCAAAGATGTTCCATCTATTTCCATCTCTGTGTTTTTTCTTCACATAGAAACAGCTCTATTGTTAATACAGGAGCATATTGTCGGTTTCTCTGACCCTTATGCAGTGAAACAATGAGCATGATTGTATTGATTTCCCTACACACAACCCCTCATATCTCAAAGAGCACACAAGCTGCAAAATGTTAATGGAAGAAAAAACATGATGGGAAATGCATGAGGATTTCCAAAGTCCAAACACAATTAATAGTGAACACAATCAACAAGTAGAAATTGTTGGAGGGCACAACCTAATGGGGAGAACATTAGGCTGGTAATTATACAGATTATCACAAAAGCTGCGAAGGCTAATAAATGAAGGTCCGGGAGGTTAATACATTTTTAAAATCCAATTTAAACATTCATTTAAATGGTGTCAAAACAAATGGTGGAAGAATCAAATCAATTACACTCTGAAATAGTAGCATCTGTAGTCAAGATGTGTCTGCTCAGGTCTTCAGGAGAAGAGAGTAGGGTAGTAATAGGATAGGCTGAAGCCTTATTTCTTCACCTGTAATGTGTATTTTATCTGACACTCTTAAGTATAACAAACTTGCTGTGGATACAAAAACGGTACATCCCCTGCATCATATATACTGCTTTGTAGTTTGCTTGTCCTCCTGACCACTAGGAGGCCACAGTCTGTAGGCAGTGGTCAGTTCATATCAGCTCCCAACAACATAGACTTGATAGACAATATGTAATATGACAACTGTAAAGATATGTTTAAAAAGCAAGTGGGAATACTGGGAGGAATTTAAATCAAGTCTACTGCATAAACTACGTCTTAAAACATTTTGTACCGGATTATAAAATAATATAAACAATATGATTGTATATGTATGGTATACTATATTAATATGTAAAATATTCATTGAAGGGGCAGAAGGTATTTACAATCATTTCCATGGAATCCACTGCTCTTTATAGACAGATTGTGAAACAGGTTGTGAAAAGACTATTCCCGCTTCATCAGGTGTGTCATGACGTGCACTAAACTGAACTGTAATGAGAATAATCAGCATGACTCCCTGCGAGCACAAATACAGCATTAAAACGTTTAGGAAACACAAACATGCCGTCATTACGGTCTACAGTGAAGAATTAAAGATGTCTACTAAACAATCATGTTTAAATTGTTACTACACGATTATTATTATGATGATATTATTATTATTATATCCCATTTTAATGACTACATATGAAAACATAACTGTTTGGCCCACATTTATAATACAATAATAATACTAACATATTATGCTGTACACATACAGTACCAGTCAAAAGTTTGGACACAGCTAATCATTCCAGGGTTTTTCTTTCTTTCTTACTATTTTATACATTGTAGAATTGTAGTGAAGACATCAACGCTATGAAATAACACATATGGAATCATGTAGTAACTAAAAAACTGTTAAACAAATACAAGTATATTTCATATTTGAGATTCTTCAAAGTTGCCACCCTTGATGACAGCTTTGCACACTCTTGGCATTCTCTCAACCAGCATCATGAGGTAGTCACCTGGAATGCATTTCAATTAACAGATGTGCCTTGTTAAAAATTAATTTGTGGAATTTCTTCCCTTAATGTTTTTGAGTCAATCAGTTGTGTTATTTTGACTTGTTTAACATTTTTTGGGGATACTACATACTACATGATGTGTTATTTCATAGTTTTTATGTCTTCACTATTAATCAACAATGTAGTCAATAATAAAAATGAATGAGTAGGTGTGTCCAAACTTTTGACTGGTACTATATGTAGTAAGTATGTCATACATGTGTGACCAATATCCCCCCCTCCCGCCCGCAAGTACCACACACACACACACCCCTCCTGCCCGCAAGTACCACACACACACACATCTCTGTCCACCAGTGAAATAGCACAGTGAATTATGGAGAGTGCTTCTAATCAGGACAAGAGCAGGCTCATGATTGTGCTCCCTCACCTGAGTCCGGTGCATAGAAAAGCTATTATGTACAGAGTGCACTATCATCATGGGCAGAACAAGCTGGAAGAGCTGCTCTGATGACAGCAAAATGCTACACTGACAAGACATTCAGACACAAATTAAGGCCAGGTTGGATCCTAGGTGGGTCTGATACCACTACTCTGATTCTGCATACAGTACATGTTGATCCTAGGTGGGTCTGATACCACTACTCTGATTCTGCATACAGTACATGTTGATCCTAGGTGGGTCTGATACCACTACTCTGATTCTGCATACAGTACATTTTGAGCCTAGGTGGGTCTGATACCACTACTCTGATTCTGCATACAGTATATTTTGAGCCTAGGTGGGTCTGATACCACTACTCTGATTCTGAGTACAGTACATGTTGATCCTAGGTGGGTTTGATACTACTACTCTGATTATGCATACAGAACATGTTGAAGAGCCATATGACAGTTGAAACAGTGGGGGTTGCTGGGAGAAGACCTTGTTACACTGGTGGTCGCTGGGAGAAGACCTTGACAAGCATTCAAAATGAATTGGCACTTGGAAACGGATAGATATTGTTTGTTAAAGTGTTGAATTCCACATGTAATATTTCACCACAAGCAGGTGTCAATAAAGTATTCCAACATAGTCTTCTCGCATTATAGTTATAGTTATAATTTCTTGATTAACCTCATTTCCATATAATCACTCAAAACACATGGGGCCTTTCGGCCTCTCGATGCTGCTCTTAGCTTTGCAAAATAACCCGGGGCCATTGTCGTAATGCATGAGTAACTATGACGTGCCAGAGTGTATGGCTTTTGTCTCACATAGTCACAGCCAACACACATTGCCATCCTGCCCAGCACGACTTCACCATAGTGTTTCCCCATTCTCCCCAAGTGCTCTTGGCTCTCGCATCTCTGGGATGACCTAAGGGTGGCTAGCTGAGCGTTGTCCCTGAGACTGAGTGCTACATAAAAATGTAGGCTCATATTGCTGCAGCGCTCATTTGATAATAAAGGCCGGCCGGCCGCCCTATTCACTGTCTGAGTGTATGAATGCCAAATGAGCTTGCAGGAGATTGCAATCACTCCCCAGGTATCTTCCATGGGTCACCACAGCTTTCTCCCTCTCCCTCTCTCTCCTTCTCTCTCTCCCTCTCTCCCTCCTCCCTTTCTCAGTCGACTGTGAACAGTACTTCTTCTCACAAAAACATCCACATAGGCAATACTGTAGAAGCTGTTCAATATTCAGTTGCATCCTGAAGGAAATGACCATGTTTAATAATTGAGATTCAATGGGAGATTCATTTAATTAAGAATCCATTGATGTTTAAACAACCATTCCACTACTATTTCCCTTTTATAAGGCGTCAGTAAAATATAACGTGCCACGCCAATAGATTAAGAAACATTTATGCATATTCACATTAAAAGTTGATAATTTTCAAGACATCTTTAAAATTGAGAATACTCGCATATCAGAGAGACTTGACAATTGTAACATTCACAGCAATAATGAATGTCAACTGGCTCACTTCCCTAAAAAATAAGTATTCAACATAATTTACTACAATAATTGATTGTTTATGCTCTTTGGATTCTGTGTAACTCGTCATTACGCATCTGTTTAGACTGAAAAATTCAAGCTCAACAGATTTCGTATGCCGACTCAATCACAAAAAATGATTATCCCAGTGAAAGATGATAGTGACAGAGAGCACAGCCGACAGAGTATGACATGTTTGGCCCATCTAAACCTTATGGTGATAAACCCACTCCAAGGAAATGCAATGGAACTCACTGTCATGTATTATTCCTAAGAGGTATTCATCTGAAGTAAATAGCATTCCAGGTCACACAACTAAAGCAGAGCTAAACGCAGTAAGCCTGTGGAGGAGGCTTGAACAAAACCCCAAAACCCTCAAAAGGCAGGCACTTCCTATTTCCTGGTGTTTGTTTTTAGCTCAATTAGTTTGAGGATTTAGATTAAAAAACTTTGCCCCTATGCAATGAACCAATAAAAATCTTTTGTGAAGTTGGCCTGGCCCATATCTCCACTGGTAGGTCTTCAGAGTATGTTTGATGTGGCCTTTGTGCTACCATCACTCCACATAATGCCATGGCTGTTTACACTCAAAAGTGTCCCTGCGCTCCAGCCGGATGCTCCAAGATGGCCTCTTTGTTTAGACTGCAATTATCAAAGCTCTTTAAAGACCGTAATCAAAGTGTCAAAATGTGATCTGGAAAAAAAGGAGAGGAATTAACTCACAATGGAACTAAATTAAATGTAATCATCAACACATACATTGGGTGTTCTATCATGGGAGCTGGATTCTCATGTTTGGTTGTCTTGTACATTTATATTTATACAACCGGTGGGCGTAATCCTGAATGCTGATTGGTTAGAACCACATTCCAGACGGTGTCTATTCCACAAGTTGCCACCGGCTAAATCTATGATGTTAAAATCCATATTTACTCTGTTCCATCTGACTACACAATCCATTGTCTCATCAGCCCAGTTATTTATTTTAATTTTATTTAACTAGGCAAGTCAGTTAAGAACAAATTCTTATTTTCAATGACGGCCTAGAAACAGTGGGTTAACTGCCTGTTCAGGGGTAGAATGACAGATTTGTACCTTGTCAGCTCGGGGATATGAACTTGCAACCTTTCGGTTACTAGTCCAACGCTCTAACCACTAGGCTACCCTGCCGCCCCAAGACAGACAGCTAAACAACCTATGAACTTGATCTCCACTGTAAAATACATCTAGACATTATCTTTTCATTTATTTTTTATTTATTTCACCTTTATTTAACCAGGTAGGCTAGTTGAGAACATGTTCTGATTTGCAACTGCGACCTGGCCAAGATAAAGCATAGCAGTGTGAACAGACAACAACATAGAGTTACACATGGAGTAAACAATTAACAAGTCAATAACACAGTAGAAGAAAAAAAAGAAGAAAAAAGAGAGTCTATATACATTGTGTGCAAAAGGCATGAGGAGGTAGGCGAATAATTACAATTTTGCAGATTAACACTGGAGTGATAAATGATCAGATGGTCATGTACAGGTAGAGATATTGGTATGCAAAAGAGCAGAAAAGTAAATAAATATAAACAGTATGGGGAAGAGGTAGGTAAAATTGGGTGGGCTATTTGCCGATAGACTATGTACAGCTGCAGCGATCGGTTAGCTGCTCAGATAGCAGATGTTTGAAGTTGGTGAGGGAGATAAAAGTCTCCAACTTCAGCGATTTTTGCAATTCGTTCCAGTCACAGGCAGCAGAGAACTGGAACGAAAGCCGGCCAAATGAGGTGTTGGCTTTAGGGATGATCAGTGAGATACACCTGCTGGAGCGCGTGCTACGGGTGGGTGTTGCCATCGTGACCAGTGAACTGAGATAAGGCGGAGCTTTACCTATCATGGACTTGTAGATGATCTGGAGCCAGTGGGTCTGGTGACGAATATGTAGCGAGGGCCAGCCGACTAGAGCATACAGGTCGCCGTGGTGGGTGGTATAAGGTGCTTTAGTAACAAAACGGATCGCACTGTGATAAACTGCATCCAGTTTGCTGAGTAGTGTGTTGGAAGCTATTTTGTAGATGACATCGCCGAAGTCGAGGATCGGTAGGATAGTCAGTTTTACTAGGGTAAGTTTGGCGACGTGAGTGAAGGAGGCTTTGTTGCGGAATAGAAAGCCGACTCTAGATATGATTTTAGATTGGAGATGTTTGATATGAGTCTGGAAGGAGAGTTTACAGTCTAGCCAGACACCTAGGTACTTATAGATGTCCACATATTCTAGGTCGGAACCATCCAGGGTGGTGATGCTAGTCGGGCGTGCGGGTGCAGGCAGCGAACGGTTGAAAAGCATGCATTTGGTTTTACTAGCGTTTAAGAGCAGTTGGAGGCCACGAAAGGAGTGTTGTATGGCATTGAAGCTCGTTTGGAGGTTAGATAACACAGTGTCCAAGGACGGGCCGGAAGTATACAGAATGGTGTCGTCTGCATAGAGGTGGATCAGGGAATCGCCCGCATCAAGAGCAAAATCATTGATATATACAGAGAAAATAGTCGGCCCGAGAATTGAACCCTGTGGCACCCCCATAGAGACAGCCAGAGGACCGGACAGCATCCCCTCCGATTTGACACACTGAACTCTGTCTGCAAAGTAGTTGGTGAACCAGGCAAGGCAGTCATCAGAAAAACCGAGGCTACTGAGTCTGCCGATAAGAATATGGTGATTGACAGATTCGAAAGCCTTGGCAAGGTCAATGAAGACGGCTGCACAGTACTGTCTTTTATCGATGGCGGTTATGATATCGTTTAGTACCTTGAGTGTGGCCGAGGTGCACCCGTGACCGGCTCGGAAACCAGATTGCACAGCGGAGAAGGTACGGTGGGATTCGAGATGGTCAGTGACCTGTTTGTTGACTTGGCTTTCGAAGACCTTAGATAGGCAGGGCAGGATGGATATAGGTCTGTAACAGTTTGGGTCCAGGGTGTCTCCCCCTTTGAAGAGGGGGATGACTGCCGGCAGCTTTCAATCCTTGGGGATCTCAGACAATATGAAAGAGAGGTTGAACAGGCTGGTAATAGGGGTTGCGACAATGGCGGCGGATAGTTTCAGAAATAGAGGGTCCAGATTGTCAAGACCAGCTGATTTGTACGGGTCCAGGTTTTGCAGCACTTTCAGAACATATGCTATCTGGATTTGGGTAAAGGAGAACCTGGAGAGGCTTGGGCGAGTAGCTGCGGGGGGGCTGTTGGCCGAGGTTGGAGTAGCCAGGAGGAAGGCATGGCCAGCCGTTGAGAAATGCTTGTTGAAGTTTTCGATAATCATGCATGATAAATGCGGTGGATAAATGCGGTGGTGACCGTGTTACCGAGCCTCAGTGCAGTGGGCAGCTGGGAGGAGGTGCTCTTGTTCTCCATGGACTTCACAGTGTCCCAGAACGTTTTGGAGTTAGAGCTACAGGATGCAAATGTCTGCCTGAAGAAGCTGGCCTTTGCTTTCCTGACTGACTGCGTGTATTGGTTCCTGACTTCCCTGAACAGTTGCATATCGCGGGGACTATTCGATGCTATTGCAGTCCGCCACAGGATGTTTTTGTGCTGGTCGAGGGCAGTCAGGTCTGGAGTGAACCAAGGGTTATATCTGTTCTTAGTTCTGCATTTTTTGAACGGAGCATGCTTATCTAAAATGGTGAGGAAGTTACTTTTAAAGAATGACCAGGCATCCTCAACTGACGGGATGAGGTCAATGTCCTTCCAGGATACCCGGGCCAGGTCGATTAGAAAGGCCCACTCACAGAAGTGTTTTAGGGAGCGTTTGACAGTGATGAGGGGTGGTCGTTTGACTGCGGATCCGTAGCGGATGCAGGCAATGAGGCAGTGATCGCTGAGATCCTGGTTGAAGACAGCGGAGGTGTATTTGGAGGGCCAGTTGGTCAGGATGACGTCTATGAGGGTACCCTTGTTTACAGATTTAGGGTTGTAGCTGGTGGGTTCCTTGATGATTTGTGTGAGATTGAGGGCATCTAGCTTAGATTGTAGGACTGCCGGGGTGTTAAGCATATCCCAGTTTAGGTCACCTAACAGAACAAACCCTGAAGCTAGATGGGGGGCAATCAATTCACAAATGGTGTCCAGGGCACAGCTGGGAGCTGAGGGGGGTCGGTAGCAGGCGGCAACAGTGAGAGACTTATTTCTGGAGAGAGTCATTTTTAAAATTAGTAGTTCGAACTGTTTGGGTATGGACCTGGAAAGTATGACATTACTTTGCAGGCTATCTCTGCAGTAGACTGCAACTCCTCCCCCTTCTATCTTGATGGAAAATGTTATAGTTGGGTATGGAAATTTCAGAATTTTTGGTGGCCTTCCTGAGCCAGGATTCAGACACGGCAAGGACATCAGGGTTAGCAGAGTGTGCTAAAGCAGTGAGTAAAACAAACTTAGGGAGGAGGCTTCTGATGTTGACATGCATGAAACCAAGGCTTTTTCGATCACAGATGAAATGAGGGTGCCTGGGGACATGCAGGGCCTGGGTTTGCCTCCACATCACCCGCGGAACAGAGGAGGAGTAATATGAGGGTGCGGCTAAAGGCTATCAAAACTGGTCGCCTAGAGCGTTGGGGACAAAGAATAAAAGGAGCAGATTTCTGGGCATGGTAGAATATATTCAGGGCATAATGCGCAGACAGGGGTATGGTGGGGTGCGGGTACAGCGGAGGTAAGCCCAGGCACTGGGTGATGATAAGAGAGCCACCTGGGAGACACACCAAACATGTGGAAGAAGGTGCTCTGGTCAGATGAAACCAAAATTGAACTTTTTGGCAACAATGCAAAACGTTATGTTTGGCGTAAAAGCAACACCCTGAACACACCATCCCCACTGTCAAACATGGTGGTGGCAGCATCATGGTTTGGGCCTGCTTTTCTTCAGCAGGGACAGGGAAGATAGTTAAAATTGATGGGAAGATGGATGGAGCCAAATACAGGACCATTCTGGAAGAAAACCTGATGGGGTCTGCAAAAGACCTGAGACTGGGACGGAGATTTGTCTTCCAACAAGACAATGATCCAAAACATAAAGCAAAATCTACAATGGAATGGTTCAAAAATAAACATATCCAGGTGTTAGAATGGCCAAGTCAAAGTCCAGACCTGAATCCAATCGAGAATCTGTGGAAAGAACTGAAAACTGCTGTTCACAAATACTCTCCATCCAACCTCACTGAGCTCGAGCTGTTTTGCAAGGAGGAATGGGAAAAAAATTCAGTCTCTCGATGTGCAAAACTGATAGAGACATACCCCAAGCGACTTACAGCTGTAATCGCAGCAAAAGGTGGCGCTACAAAGTATTAACTTAAGGGGGCTGAATAATTTTGCACGCCCAATTTTTCAGTTTTTGATTTGTTAAAAAAGTTTGAAATATCCAATAAATGTCGTTCCACTTCATGATTGTGTCCCACTTGTTGTTGATTCTTCACAAAAAATACAGTTTTATATCTTTATGTTTGAAGCCTGAAATGTGGCAAAAGGTCGCAAAGTTCAAGGGGGCCGAATACTTTCGCAAGGCACTGTATATACAAAAAATGTCAATTGAAAAATGTATTTTTTAAAGTGATTGTGTTACTGTAGCTATGTTGGCTAGCTCCTCTGAACAACAGTATCCTGACGAGTGAGCACATTTTCTAAGCCAGGCGAAATCGAGCCTCCTCAGCTTATTGTTATGCATGTATCAAAAGAAATGTCACTAGAAAACAGCTTAAACAAATGCATATTAAGCTACTTTCTGTTATTCTGGCTGCACTTTTTGATGTGACTGTAAGTTAGCCGTAGTTGGCTAGCCACCAAGCAAGGGATAAAAACATTTCCAGCCAATATGGCAATGGAACATTTTGAATGAACGACTGGGTCGCGTCTCTAGCAACCTGAGATTTGTTTTGGGAATATATCTTGTGGAAGGATGAAATAGTATGAATAAATTAATCAAAAAGTTTTTATTAAAATATGTCAATCATTATTTGAATATGTTGGTAAAGCGTTGCATAAAAGTGATAACGCCCTCGAAGCTGGTGTTTGGAGGATATATTGGTACGCTTTTCCAATTAACAACACCCGTGCCAATATATCCTCCAAACACTGGCTTCTCAGGCATTATCACTTAAGTGTAGGTTGCCCTCAAGCCTGCAGCTCAGAATAAAATGCTACAACTATAAACACTAGTTATAGTTGCTTTGGATGTATGTATTCATACGATGTACCTAAAAGAATATGACTGACATCACGGTAGACAAGAATAAACTAATTCTATGATTTGATATATGCTACTCACACGCAAACTTCCAAGTAAATGCTGCATTAATGCCAATTGGAAACAAAAAAGTGATGTCATGGTAATTCTACTGTAGAAGGACACAATTGGATAAAGACTTGTGTTAGACATTTTCAGACAGTGCCTTTCAAAATGGAAAACCTTCTTCTCCTTTTATCCATACTCATTTAGTGGGGTAGAAGTCAATGAAAATGGCCATGACTTGAACGGAAGCTCCACCAACTCCACACACATGAGCCGCATCTCGTTAATTCTAGTACACTCCACGCTACAGAGACAACATGCAGCACATCCCCATCGTTAACTACAAGATCGCACTCAAATACAATACTAAGGGGTTAACATGCACATATTACATACATGTCAGCGCGGCTTTTGATATTTGAATTTCCCAGATATCAAGAATGAAATGACAGACAGTCATCATAATGTTAATTGTATGGAACATTTATTAAATCATAATTTTAATGAAGCCTTATGTCTTCTAATAACGCTTCCCTAAAGGAAAGATGTAATTAACTTGCAGGTTACTGTGTTGCCAGAGTGTGCAATTAACCCACCTTTTTTAAAGGGAGCGTCTGCAAGTAATCAAAGAGATAGGTGACGGTGGTAATGAGAAGGTAATCCTGGAACATTCTCTTCTTGGTTTATCCATTATTAAAATCATTTTTGTAAAGGATACCAGATGGCATGGGTTACAGACATATGGCCTGCCAAGGCGCAACATGACACTGGCCTATTCTTTAATAAGCTTGAGGGTTGCGTAACTAAAACTCTCTCAGAGCATGCACTGGTGTCTGTGTAAAGTATGTGATCTAGGTTGAAAACATCAAATACCATGAAGTACATTCTCCCATGGTGCTGTTACAATACCAGTGAAGCTCACTATTGTAGCTTAGCAACACTAGTACAATAACAACACTACTTTAGTTTAGCCACACTAGTACAATAACAACACTACTATAGCTTTGCCACACTAGTACAAGAACAACTCTACTGTAGTTTTGCCACACTAGTACAATAACAACACTACTGTAGCTTAGCCACACTAGTACAATAACAACTCTACTGTAGCTTTGCCACACTAGTACAATAACAACACTACTGTAGCTTAGCCACACTAGTACAATAACAACACTACTGTAGCTTTGCCATACTAGTCCTATAACAACACTACTGTAGCTTAGCCACACTAGTACAATAACAACACTACTGTAGCTTTGCCATACTAGTCCTATAACAACACTACTGTAGCTTAGCCACACTAGTACAATAACAACACTACTGTAGCTTAGCCCCACTAGTACAATAACAACACTACTGTAGCTTAGCCACACTAGTACAAGAACAACACTACTGTAGTTTTGCCGCACCAGTGCAAGAACAACACTACTGTAGCTTAGCCACACTAGTACAATAACAACACTACTGTAGCTTAGCCACACTAGTACAAGCACAACACTACTTTTACCTTAGCCACACTAGTGCAAGAACAACACTACTGTAGCTTAGCCATACTAGTACAAGAACAACGCTACTGATTGTTTTGTATCTTTGATAAGTGCAATGTATCGTCAGTACCAGTATGTTGTTGTGTCTGACATCCTTCCCTGCACATCATCCTCACCTGGCCAATGTTAGAATATACATTTATCAGCGTGATAAAATACCACAGGGTTCAGCAAGATAATGCATATTTTGGAGGAAATAAGGATAAACAAATTATTAGAATCACATTGTATGGACTTAAAATGGCAAATTATGACCTTATTGTTTAAAACCATTAGTCAAATGTTCTCCAAATATTGTCAACAATCAGAAGCAAATGAAAGGGAAAACGGCTCAAGATTAACACACAGCTGCAACATAATTACCAACATAAGTGATGTGAGAGATAGAGAGAGATTTGGGACCACGTCCATAACTATGGGAATCTAGGGCCTTAGGTGGGCTAATAACCCGCTCTTCTCCAATTGGCCTTGTGCTTTATTCGCATTGCAAAGTCAAACAGAATTTAATCTGTGTTAATTAGCTATACACTTTGGAAGATTGAATCAGCTGCTCTTTATAATTATGTCAGATAACCCTTGAGTTCGGAAGCAGTCAAAGAGCACCGTCAAATGGTTGGACCTCACTTTACCCACGACCAACCAAACCCTGCAGAGAGTATTTAACACCATGACTTACAATCTTAATCCCATGTTTAATAGTTATTCATTAATATGACTGAGCTGTGGAGAGGAACAGGAGCTTGTAAGCGTGGTTGAATATTTTGTAATTAAATGTGCCAGAATTGAATTATAATGGCAGCGAATGGATGACATTATTGGCGAGCCCTGGGTAAGTGATGACTTTCAAAATAAAAGTCAAGCAATGGGTACTTTAACCCTTAGGTCCATCATAGATGGGCATCAGGTAAACAGGAAGCAATTGGGAAGTCCTAAAGATTTTAGTCACTCATTTCAGTTGGGGTTGACTAAGGTATATACTGCCTATTCAATAGCAGAATTTCAAAGCATATATTTCTCACTATAAACCACTACAGTACCCTTACCATATCAACATGAATGTATTTCCATGCTACTATTGAGGTGACTATTGTGCTGTATTGCACCACTGTAAGGTCAAAATCCCTACGAGGAAGAACGTGCTCACTACCATGAGTAGGAAGTTCAGGAAAGGTACTTAATCTATCGTTAATAGGGTAGTAGTCTAAAAGGTGCATCCTGGGGATATAATATACATATGTCTCTGTAATAGCTGTAGAACGCTGTCATGTTAAGTTGCCTTTGAAGAAAATACCAGAGCCGGAAAACCTGGACTCTAAGCTCAGGCTTATTGCAACAAGCTACTGTATATATGGGTAGTGTAAGCTCGGTCTACTATAAAGTCCACAATGTGGATGAATATGTTATGATTAGCACAAGACAGCTCTCAATACTGACGGTAATGTGGAGATCAACGTGTCCCAAACTATTCTCCGGAGACCCTTACACATTTGACATATTTGTTCTATCCCAGAACATCTCATTCCACTACAGTCAACCAGTCTTCAAGCCCTGGATGAGTTGCTAGCCATGCTAGTGCAGGCCTAGAACAAATATATGTAACATCTCGCGGTCTCAAAGGGCTGGGAAGGGAAACACTGGTGTAGATGAGTAATCAAATATAACATGTTCTATCTATTCTAAATGGCGCCTCTGCTAGCATCTATGCGTTATCCAGACATAGGTCATGTTCCACGTCAGATAAAGGTAAGACTAGGGCTTTATAATAACCCTGTGGTTGAATCATGACGCCCGGCGCAAACGGTTTAAAGATGTTGAAAACTGTTGGCTCCCCTCTGTATTTCTACGCCCCACCAAATGATATAGATGCAAGACTTTTACCAAATGTACGCACAAGCTAATGCAATTAATTCAAGTAAGAATGCTTAATGTACCACATAAAGCCGTTTTTAATAGGATAAACAGACCAACCGAATGTCTGGGAAGGAAGCATTCTTAGTTATCTTATGCCATTGGAAGTGGACACAGGTTGTTAGTGGACAATTCCACGATAAAGGAATTGCGCTGAGACTCATATTTTTCAGTTAAAATGTATGCCAAACAAAAACCATTGATTCCAAAGTTTAACAAACCATTCAACTGTATGCACAAGGACTACTTTTAACAATTTACACTGAAAACATTTTTAAAAACTGGAAGAAGTGTGCAGATGCAAAGTTTGGTAAGACAAAATGGTTTTTTTGTGTCCACATTTTCCCAAAACTCATAAATATCTGCTCAGAATTAAGCTTCAACGATGTCTGCAGAAACAATGGGGGGTCAGCTATGACATGACACATTGAATTTTAAGCTCTGCCCCCAAACAAGACCAAATGTTGTTAGTCCGGACTGGACCAAACCTGAACCAATCATAGATGTCTATATGTCACAAGTTTGGACTCAAAGCACAGCAAAGTAGAGCTAAGTAAAGTACAGTAGAGTACATCACAGTAGAGCAGAGTAGAGTTCAGTACAGTAGAGTACAACATAGTTCAGTACAGCTCAGTACAATATAGTGTACTCAACTCTAGTGTGCTCTACTGTGTACTGTACGGAACTCTACTGTACTGTACTCTACTGTGTTGTACTCTACTGTGCTGTCTAAACTTGTGAACCCAACTGTGGTTTGTGAATGATTTTTTTAAAATTCCGTGCTAACGGAATATTTTGTTTTAATCTCTTAATTCATAAACAAAATTGATATCATAAAAAACACAAACTAATGAATAGGTCTACCTTTACTTGTTACTTCTGTGACATTTCATTAATCTCCCTCCTCATGAGGGTGAGAAATTAGAACATATCTTATATACATTTTTTTGTAACAGAATGGCAAGCCACAAGGCAATGTTTCTTAAACTTACAGAAGGCAGAAACATTTCTCCAAAACTACATATAAGTGTTGTCATTAGTCAGCAGCGCTCTTTACTTCAACATTAATGCACTTTATGTATTTCTAATACATTTAATGAATTTTCCTGGTAGATGTTGACTAAGACCCCAATTTCATCTGTTTGACCAGAAATCAAAGTCTTTGCTTATTCCACAGTTTTGGGGTGGAAAATGGTTGAAAATGTTATACATATACCTTCATTTCTCCAATATATACACTTTTAACTTTAATTGACACCCAATTTGACATGCTCCTATGAAATTCACATGTTGATGCTTACTGATCCTTTTACATGGAAATGGCCTAATATATATATATGGTGGCAGGGGGATAAGTGCTGAGAACAGTTTTGTAAATGAACAATACTATATAGTACATTATAAAGTCCTACTCCACAGCAAATAGGAGTTTAAAGTGGAAACCGTCCAAGGGTAATCCATTTGATCAAACATGAACTGCAGCGTGATTCTCACACAACTCCTTTCATAAAGATATAACACAGCTGAATAAAATGCTTATCATTAACAACGGTAATCCTGAATGCAACTCAAACCCGCCTGATGTGTTCCATATGCTAAAGCATGAGGTCTATTGATCAAGGCTTGCGTGAAATCAGAATCACTAACATCTTTGCCATTTTCATTATTTTGTTAATTATATCCTTCATTTGCATACGAGCCATTGGTAAGTTGCTTCAGCATTTCGTCACTGACCTCCTACTCTTTGGTATTTGTGAGTAGTGGCATCACTGACACACAATCCTTCCGTCTGGCCGTGAGGCAAGTGTAGCCTATCCTCTGCCCACGGGGGAAGTGGTTGATGATTAAAATACATTACAAAGAGCTAAAAGCTCAATGTGCGGGCTGCTAAGTGTCTTCTGATACACTCCATCTCCCAAGTCTGGGCATCCCACATCTGACATGAGTCAGGGGTGTCTCTGTTGTATTGTGACTCAGACAGAATAGCTGCTGAGGTGAGAAGAATGTCTTTAATAATCCCCGCATTTTCCTCAAAATGGTACAGCCATGATGGAGTGAGAACTACTCAGGCTAAGATGACACAAATACAGTGAGCTCCGAAGGTTTTGGTACAGTGACACATTTGTTGTTGATTTGGCTCTGTACTCCAGCAGGTTGAACTGACACAATTACTATGAGCACAAAATGATCTGAAAAACAACAAAAACGAACAGCAAATTATTATTTATTTGATTTGATTTCACCTTTAGTTAACCAGGTAGGCCAGTAGAGAACAAGTTCTCATTTACAACTGCGAACTGGCTAAGATAAAGCAAAGCAGTGCGACAAAAACAACAAAGAGTTACACGTGGAATAAACATACATACGGTCAATAACACAATAGAAAAGTCTATATACAGTGTGTGCAAATGAGGTAAGATAAGGGAGGTAAGGCAATAAATAGGCCATAGTGATAAAATAATTACAATTTAGCAATTAAACACTGGAGTAATAGATGTGTTATTTTTTATTTCACCTTTATTTAACCAGGTAGGCTAGTTGAGAACAAGTTCTCATTTACAACTGCGACCTGGCCAAGATAAAGCATAGCAGTGTGAACAGACAACAACACAGAGTTACACATGGAGTAAACAATAAACAAGTCAATAACACAGTAGAAAAAAAGAAAAAAAATAGTATATATACATTGTGTGCAAAAGGCATGAGGAGGTAGGCAAATAATTACAATTTAGCAGTTTAACACTGGAGTGATAAATGATCAGATGGTCATGTGCAGGTAGAGATACTGGTGTGCAAAAGAGCAGAAAAGTAAATAAATAAAAACAGTATGGGGATGAGGTAGGTAAATTGGGTGGTTCTAAATGTGCAAGTAGAGATACTGGGGTGCAAAGGAGCAAAAACAATAAATAACAGTATGGGGATGAGGTAGCTGGATGGGCTATTTACAGATGGGATATGTACACGTGGTGGCGTGAGCTGCTCTGACAGCTGGTGCTTAAAGTTAGAGAGGGAGAAATGAGTCTCCAGCTTCAGTGATGTTTGCAATTTGTTCCCGTCATTGTCAGCAGAGAACTGGAAGGAAAGGCGGCCAAAAGAGGGATTGGCTTTGGGGGTGACCAGTGAAATATACCTGCTGGAGCACATGCTACGGGTGGATGATGCTATGGTGACCAGTCAGCTGAGAGAAGGCGGGGCTTTACCTAGCAAAGACTTATAGATGACCTGGAGCCAGTGGGTTTGACGACAAATATGAAGCGAGGGCCAGCCAACGAGAGCATACAGGTCATATTGATGGGTAGTATATGGGGCTTTTGTGACAAAACGGATGGCACTGTGAAAGACTGCATCCAATTTAATGAGTCGAATGTTGGAGGCTATTTAATAAATGACATCGCCAAAGTCAAGGATCGGTAGGATAGTCAGTTTTACGAGGGTATGTTTGGCAGCATGAGTGAAGGATGCTGTGTTGAGAAATAGGAAGCCAAATCTAGATTTAATGTTGGATTGGAGATGCTTAATGTGAGTCTGGAAGGAGAGTTTACAATCTAACCAGACACCTAGGTATTTGTAGTTGTCCACATATTCTATGTCAAAACTGTCCGGGCAGGTGCGGGCAGCGATCGGTTGAAGAGCTTGCATTTAGTTTTACTTGCATTTAAGAGCAGTTGGAGGCCACGGAAGGAGAGTTGTATGGCATTGAAGCTCGTCTGGAGGTTAGTTAGCACAGTGTACAAAGAAGGGCCAGAAGTATACAGAATGGTGTCGTCTGCGTAGAGGTGGATCAGAGAATCACCAGCAGTAAGAGCGACATCATTGATGTATACAGAGAAAAGAGTCGGCCCGAGAATTAAACCCAGTGGCACCCCCATAGAGACTGCCAGAGGTTTGGACAACAGGCCCTCCAATTTGACACACTGAACTCTGTTTGAGAAGTAGTTTGTGAACCAGGCGAGGCAGTCATTTGAGAAACCAAGGCTGTTGAGTCTGCCGATAAGAATGTGGTGATTGACAGTGTCGAAAGCCTTGGCCAGGTCGATGAATACAGCTGCACAGTATTGTCTCTTATCGATGACGGTTATGATATAATTTAGGACCTTGAGCGTGGCTGAGGTGCACCCATGACCAGCTCAGAAACCAGATTGCATAGCGGAGAAGGTATGGTGGGATTCGAAATGGTCGGAGATCTGTTTCTTAATTTGGCTTTCGAAGACTTTAGTTAGGCAGGGTAGAATAGATATAGGCCTGTAACAGTTTGGGTCTAGGGTGTCTCCTTCTTTGATGAGGGGGATGACCATGGCATCTTTCCAATCTTTGGGGATCTCAGACGATATGAAAGAGAGGTTGAATAGGCTATCAGTTTAACAGGCTAGTAATATGGGTTGCAACAATTGCGGCGGATAATTTTAGAAAGAGATTTGTAGGGGTCCAGACATTGCAGCTCTTACAGAACATCAGCTATCTGGATTTGGGTGAAGGAGAAATGGGGGAGGCTTGGGCAAGTTGCTGTGGGGGGTGCAGGGCTGTTAATCAGGTTAAGGGTAGCCAGGTGGAAAGCACGGCCAGCCGTAGAAAAATGCTTATTGAAATTCTCAATTATCGTGGATTTATCGGTGATGACAATGTTTAATAGCCTCAGTGCAGTGGGCAGCTGGGAGGAGGTGCTCTTATTCTCCAATGACTTTACAGTGTCCCAGAACTTTTTGGAGTTTGTGTTACAGGATGCAAATTTCTGTTTGAAAAAGCTAGCCTTTGCTTTCCTAACTGCCTGCGGATATTGGTTCCTAACTTCCCTGAAAAGTTGCATATCGCGGGGGCTATTCGATGCTAATGCAGAACGCCACAGGATGTTTTTTTGTGCTGGACAAGGGCAGTCAGGTCATGAGTGAACCAAGGGCTATATCTGTTCCTGGTTAAAAAAAAATTGAATGGGCATGCTTATTTAAGATGGTGAGGAAAGCAGATTTAAAGAACAACCAGGCATCCTCTACTGACGGAATGAGGTCAACATCCTTCCAGGATACCCGGACCAAGTCGATTAGAAAGGCCTGCTCGAGGCCCCCCATGTGGCACACTGGTCTAGGGCACTGCATCGCAGTGCTAGCTGTGCCACCAGAGACTCTGGGTTTGAGCCCAGGCTCTGTCGCAGCCGGCCGCGACCGGGAGGTCCATGGGGTGACGCACAAGTGGCCTAGCGTCGTCCGGGTTAGGGAGTGTTTGGCCGGAAGGGATATCCTTGTCTCATTGCTCACTAGCGTCTCATGTGGCGTGCCAGGTGCACGGATACCACGAAATTGGGGAGAAAAGGGGGTAAAATAAATCAAATACATTTAAAAAAAAGACCTGCTCGCTGAAGTGTTTTAGGGAGCGTTTGACAGTGATGAGGGGTGGTCGTTTGACCGCAGACCCATTACGGATGCAGGCAATGAGGCAGTGATCACTGAGATCCTGGTTGAAGACAGCAGAGGTGTATTTGGAGGGCAGGTTGGTTAGGATGGTATCTATGAGGGTGCCCGTGTTTAAGGATTTGGGGTTGTACCTGGTAGGTTCATTGATCATTTGTGTGAGATTGAGGGCATCTAGCTTAATTTGTAGGACAGCCTGGGTGTTAAGTATGTCCCAGTTTAGGTCACCTAACAGTACACGATCTGATGATAGATGGGGTGCAGTCAATTCACCCATGGTGTCCAGGGCACAGCTGGGTGCAGAAGGTGGTCTATAGCAAGCGGCAACGGTGAGATTTTTTAAAGTAGAAGCTCAAATTGTTTGGGCACAGACCTGGATAGTATGACAGAGCTCTGCAGGCTATCTCTGCAGTAGATTGCAACTCCGCCCCCTTTGGCAGTTCTATCTTGTCGGAAAATGTTATCTTTAGGGATGGAAATTTCAAACTTTTTGGTGGCCTTCCTAAGCCAGGATTCAGACATGGCTAGGACATCCGGGTTGGCAGAGTGTGCTAAAGCAGTGAATAAGACAAACTTAGGGAGGAGGCTTCTGATGTTAACATGCATGAAACCAAGGCTTTTACTTTTACAGATGTCAACAAATGAGAGCGCCTTGGCAATGGGAGTGGAGCTAGGCACTGCAGGGCTTGGATTAACCTCTACATTACCAGAGGAACAGAGGAGGAGTAGGATAAGGGTACGGCTAAAGGCTATAAGAACTGGTCATCTAGTGCGTTCGGAACAGAGAGTAAAAGGAGCAGGTTTCTGGGCACGGAATAATAGATTCAAGGCATAATGTACAGACAAGGGTATGGTAGGATGTAAATACAGTGGAGGTAAACCTAGGCATTGAGGGGCAATGAGAGAGGTATTGTCTCTAGAGACATAATTTAAACCAGTTGAGGTCACTGCATGTGTGGCAGGTGGAACAAAAGGGTTAGCTAAGGCATATTGAGCAGGGCTGGAGGCTCTACAGTGAAATAAAACAATAACCAGTAGCCAAAACAGCAATGGACAAGGCATATTGACATTAGGGAGAGGCATGGGTAGCAGAACGGCCTTAGGGGGACGTCGCGATGGAATATTCAGTTGCAGCCCCCTCGGGCAGTTTACGTCGGCAGATCATTCGTGATGGATCGGCAGGGCTCCGTGTAGTAAAAGGGTCCAGGCCAATTGGCAAAATAGGTATTGTTGCCCAAGAAAATTGGCTGATGGACCTCTTCAGCTAACAGTCCGATATGCTCTAGACAGCTAGTGGGCCACAGCTAGCAGGCTAGCAGATGGGCATTCAGGGGAAGTCGCGACGGAGGAGCCTTAAACCCCCACTGGCGGATTAAGACGTGGGGAAAGAGAGTCCGGTAAACTCTGGGTTGAAACGCGCTGTGCAGACTGGCAGGAGTTGTCCGGGATGAAAGTTAGCTGATGACCGCTAGCAGTGGCTCGCTGACAGCTAGCTAGTAGCTAGTTAGCTGGCTAGCTTCTGTTGGGGGTTTCGGTTCTAAAGTAAAGAAAATTGCAGATCCATGCCACATTTTGTGAGTCGGGTTGCAGGAGAGTATGTTGGAGTTGAGGTTAACAAATATATAAAAATATATACGAAATGCATCCAACAAGTTTGTAAAGGTACAAGCTTGATCTAATCATTGCATACTAATAATATGCGACCAAATACTTAACTTTTGACGACTTTAATAAACATAAGTGAATTTGTCCAAATTCTTCTGGTCCCCTAAAATGGGGGGACTACACAGTTGAAGTCGGAAGTTCACATACACTTAGGTTGGAGTTATTAAAACTCGTTTTTCAACCACTCCACAAATTTCTTGTTAACAAACTAGTTTTGACAAGTCGGTTAGGACATCTACTTTGTGCATGACACAAGTAATTTTCCCAACAATTGTTTACAGGCAGATTAGTTCACTTATAATTCACTGTATCACAATTCCAGTGGGTCAGACGTACACATACACTAAGTTGACTGTGCCTTTAAACAGCTTGGAAAATTCCAGAAAATTATGTCATGGCATTTAGAAGCTTCTGATAGGCCAATTGACATCATTTGACTCAGTTACACCAAACCTGACTCAGTTACACCAGCTCTGTCACGAGGAATGGGCCAAAATTCACCGAACTTATTGTGGGAAGCTTGTGGAATGCAACCCGAAACGTTTGACCCAAGTCAAACAATTTAAAGGCAATGCTACCAAATACTAATTGAGAGTATTTAAACTTCTGACCCACTGGGAATGTGTTGAAAGAAATAATAGCCAAAATAAATCACTCTCTCTACTATTATTCTGACATTTCACATTCTTAAAATAAAGTGGTGATCCTACATGACAGGGAATTTTTACTATAATTAAATGTCAGTAATTGTGAAAAACTGAGATTAAATGTATTTGGCTAAGGTGTATGTAATCTTCCGACTTCAACTGTATACAAAAAATGCTGTAATTTCTAAACAATTTACCCGATATGGATTAAAATACCCTCAAATTAAACCAGTCTCACTTTAACCTCATAGTCATTGTATCATTTCAAATTCAAAGGGCTGGAGTACAGAGCCAAAACAACAACGTAAAATGTCACCTTCCCAGTATGTTTGGAGCTCACTGTAGTTCCATTTTTAGCTGTCAGAGTCAGCAACAGTAGGTTTGCGTCAGCACCTTGTTGCTCAGTCCTTAATAAAATGTGTCAGCCACTAGCCTTCAGAGCTACCACAGTATCCTCTAAATGTGAAACTTTAGCATCCCCGAACAAGAAACATCAGTACCAATAACCACTTCATAAGCAAGCTCCTGCAGTACTATCTGCACCAACCTTGTGGGTTTGCTTCGCCCTGCACTCCGTTGACCCAACAACTTTCAGGTACACTAACAACACATCTGACATGCAAGAAGCATTTCCATCAATAGAAACAACAGTCTTTTCACCACAGAACTCATCTGTTTATGGCTACTCACTTTAAAGATCAATATCACAAACATTTTATGAATCACATTACTACAAAGTCTACTCTTGGCAAACCAAAATAACAACGCTTTTGAAATGCTGTTACTGTAAGTTATCTACTTCAGTGACAGAGTGAGACAAAGCAATACACATGATAGCATACCCATGTTCCTTATCTTCATGTCATCCCAATAATATCTCTGGATACATGATCCAATGATACAGGAATCTCAGAAAATCCTTCTCCCACAACCATCTCTTGTTCACCAATTGCTAGCCCACACATCCCCAGTTGTCTCTCTCTCTCTCTCCCTCCCCCTCTCTCACACTCCCTCTCTCTCTGACAGACAAATCAGTGCAATCAAGAGACTTGACCTTTGGCCCTCTACTCAGTGCCATTAAAATCCATTCAGATGTGGCTCCTCCCAGGGAGGGACTTGAGACTCACACTGAAAGCCTCCCCGTCTTAAATGTCAGCTTGTATAAGTCTGGCCACTTGCTTGCAATCATCTGAGTAATTCCTTTGTTGTAAAAGAGTGGTCTTTTGGTTCTACAGATGCACCCCAAAGACATGCTAACCTCTCATCATTATAACAGGGGAGGTTATCCATTTTTGTGGGGTATGATATTTGTGCTTCTAACTTTCTCACTCAATTTTGTTTTTCATGATTCATTCACAATTATCTGGAATCACGGTAGCATTCACATTCACGTAGACGTATTTACAAATATATATTATCTTCTTATTTACAATAAAAGTGACTCCATAATGACACAATAGATTATTTACCATTCATTTCTATTGGGGACAAAATAATCTGAAACACAACCAAAACTAACAGCAAATGCATCCAACACCTTTGAAGTCACAAGCTTGATGTAGTCATTGCGAGCTATGAATACTTCACTTTTTACTACTTTAATACACATATAAGTGAAGCAATTCTGAACGGTTCACCCGAAATGGATGAAAATACACTGCACTTTAACCTCATAGTCATTGTTTTATTTCAAATCCAAACTTTTGGAGTTGAGTATTTAGCCAAAAGAAGAAAACATGCTTCACTGTCCCAATAATTACAGAGGACACTATTGATCTGCCTAATTGCATCCATCAAAAGTGCAGTAACCTGACATAACATACTAAACAACACAACATACTAAAATACCTAGACACACTGCATAATTGTCTCTCCAAGATGATAACAAATAGCAAAGTAACGATCATTGTTTAGAGCATTGTGTCCAACTGGATTACACAGGCATCCCATGCATATCGAATGAAACAAACAAATGAATTGAAAAGCACCAAAATGAGCTGCAATTCTGCCCTTTGTGTTGTCGATCCTCATGTGAATGTGATGTGAACGCTGACAAAGGAATACATTTTACCTGAGTTTGACACTGAATGTAGCTGCCTTGACACACTGTACATTTAGTCCATCCACAGTGATGGTGGTAATTGTGGCAGAACATACAGCTGAATCTATAATTGTGACTGCTAACGTAGCATTTGCTTAGATGGTTGATGATGTATCCATGAATAAGAGGCCTTAAAGAACAGTGCAGTTTAGTACAATTGGTACTGTCGTTCGCATCAATGGGCTGAACTAGAGGGAGATTGAGCCTGCTCATCCATGTAACCAAATTTTAGGGTGTTTTCTTTGTTTGTTTTCTTTGTTACTGATACAAACATAGACCAATACTGGGACACATATCTAAGATTGTGTCCCAAATTTCACCCCATTCCCTATATAGTGCACAACGTTTGACCAGAACCCTGTGGACCATGGTCAAAAGTAGTGCACTAAATAGGGAATAGGGTGCCATTTGGGAAGCATTCTATGTCTAGTAGCCCCTACCAATGAGGGTAGAAGACTCTCTCCGGAGAAAGCCCTAAGAGATAAATCTAGCAAAGCCAATCCCACTTGTCTTGATTTATTCCCTGAGACACAGAGGTTTCGTAATCAAAGTAGTTAATGAACCCCTCAGAGGATCATTGTGAGAAAGCCTCAAGTAATACCACACTGTTTATGGCATTAAAGACTATTCAGGTGTCCTCAACATTTACAGGCTATTGATTAGGTCAAGTTTGGTCAAGTTTGGCCCAGAAATATGTAGTAAACATAATAAAATTGTTACCACATAACCTACAGTATGTAGCAAACAGAATATATTGTTACCTCATAACCTACAGTATGTAGTAAACAGAAGATAATGTTACCTCATACAACTTGCAGTATGTAGTAAAAATAATATATTGTTACCTCCTATAACCTGCAGTATGTAGTAAACAGAATATATTGTTACCTCCTATAACCTGCAGTATGTAGTAAACAGAATACATTGTTACCTCCTATAACCTGCAGTATGTAGTAAACAGAAGATATTGTTATCTCCTATAACCTGCAGTATATAGTAAACAGAATATATTGTTACCTCCTATAACCTGCAGTATATAGTAAACAGAATATATTGTTACCTCCTATAACCTGCAGTATATAGTAAACAGAAGATATTGTTATCTCCTATAACCTGCAGTATGTAGTAAAATAATATATTGTTACCTCCTATAACCTGCAGTATGTAGTAAACAGAAGATATTGTTACCTCCTATAACCTGGAGTATATAGTAAACATAATATATTGTTACCTCCTATAACCTGCAGTATGTAGTAAACAGAATATATTGTTAACTCCTATAACCTGCAGTATGTAGTAAACAGAATATATTGTTAACTCCTATAACCTGCAGTATGTAGTAAACAGAATACATTGTTACCTCCTATAACCTGCAGTATGTAGTAAACAGAAGATATTGTTATCTCCTATAACCTGCAGTATATAGTAAACAGAATATATTGTTACCTCCTATAACCTGCAGTATATAGTAAACAGAAGATATTGTTATCTCCTATAACCTGCAGTATGTAGTAAACAGAAGATATTGTTATCTCCTATAACCTGCAGTATGTAGTAAACAGAATATATTGTTACCTCCTATAACCTGCAGTATGTAGTAAAAATAATATATTGTTACCTCCTATAACCTGGAGTATATAGTAAAAATAATATATTGTTACCTCCTATAACCTGGAGTATATAGTAAAAATAATATATTGTTACCTCCTATAACCTGCAGTATGTAGTAAACAGAATATATTGTTACCTCCTATAACCTGGAGTATATAGTAAAAATAATATATTGTTACCTCCTATAACCTGGAGTATGTAGTAAAAATAATATATTGTTACCTCCTATAACCTGGAGTGTGTAGTAAACAGAATATATTGTTACCTCCTATAACCTGGAGTATATAGTAAAAATAATATATTGTTACCTCCTATAACCTGGAGTATATAGTAAACAGAAGATATTGTTATCTCCTATAACCTGCAGTATGTAGTAAACAGAAGATATTGTTATCTCCTATAACCTGTAAAAAGTATGTACCTGCAGTATGTATTGTAAACAGAAGATATTGTTACCTCCTATAACCTATGTAGTAAACAGAAGTATATAGTAAACAGAATATATTGTTACCTCCTATAACCTGCAGTATATAGTAAACAGAAGTATATCCTATAAACAGTATATAGTAAAAGATATTGTTATCTCCTATAACCTGCAGTATGTAGTAAACAGAAGATATTGTTATCTCCTATAACCTGCAGTATGTAGTAAACCGAATATATTGTTACCTCCTATAACCTGCAGTATGTAGTAAAAATAATATATTGTTACCTCCTATAACCTGGAGTATATAGTAAAAATAATATATTGTTACCTCCTATAACCTGGAGTATATAGTAAAAATAATATATTGTTACCTCCTATAACCTGCAGTATGTAGTAAACAGAATATATTGTTACCTCCTATAACCTGGAGTATATAGTAAAAATAATATATTGTTACCTCCTATAACCTGCAGTATGTAGTAAAAATAATATATTGTTACCTCCTATAACCTGCAGTATATAGTAAACAGAAGATATTGTTATCTCCTATAACCTGGAGTATATAGTAAAAAATAATATATTGTTATCTCCTATAACCTGCAGTATGTAGTAAAAATAATATATTGTTACCTCCTATAACCTGCAGTATATAGTAACCAGAAGATATTGTTATCTCCTATAACCTGGAGTATATAGTAAAAATAATATATTGTTACCTCCTATAACCTGCAGTATGTAGTAAAAATAATATATTGTTACCTCCTATAACCTGGAGTATGTAGTAAACAGAAGATATTGTTATCTCCTATAACCTGGAGTATGTAGTAAACAGAAGATATTGTTACCTCCTATAACCTGGAGTATATAGTAAACAGAATATATTGTTACCTCTTATAACCTGGAGTATATAGTAAACAGAAGATATTGTTATCTCCTATAACCTGCAGTATGTAGTAAACAGAAGATATTGTTATCTCCTATAACCTGCAGTATGTAGTAAACAGAATATATTGTTACCTCCTATAACCTGCAGTATGTAGTAAACCTGCAGTATGTAGTAAAAATATAATATATTGTTACCTCCTATAACCTGGAGTATATAGTAAAAATAATATATTGTTACCTCCTATAACCTGGAGTATATAGTAAAAATAATATATTGTTACCTCCTATAACCTGTAGTAAAAGTAGAAGATATTGTTAGTAAACAGAATATATTGTTACCTCCTATAACCTGGAGTATATAGTAAAAATAATATATTGTTACCTCCTATAACCTGCAGTATGTAGTAAAAATAATATATTGTTACCTCCTATAACCTGCAGTATATAGTAAACAGAAGATATTGTTATCTCCTATAACCTGGAGTATATAGTAAAAAATAATATATTGTTATCTCCTATAACCTGCAGTATGTAGTAAAAATAATATATTGTTACCTCCTATAACCTGCAGTATATAGTAAACAGAAGATATTGTTATCTCCTATAACCTGGAGTATATAGTAAAAATAATATATTGTTACCTCCTATAACCTGCAGTATGTAGTAAAAATAATATATTGTTACCTCCTATAACCTGGAGTATGTAGTAAACAGAAGATATTGTTATCTCCTATAACCTGCAGTATGTAGTAAACAGAATATATTGTTATCTCCTATAACCTGCAGTATATAGTAAACAGAATATATTGTTATCTCCTATAACCAGCAGTATGTAGTAAAAATAATATATTGTTACCGCCTATAACATGGAGTATATAGTAAAAATAATATATTGTTACCTCCTATAACCTGCAGTATGTAGTAAAAATAATATATTGTTACCTACTATAACCTGGAGTATATAATAAAAATAATATATTGTTACCTCCTATAACCTGGAGTATATAGTAAAAATAATATATTGTTATCTCCTATAACCTGGAGTATGTAGTAAAAATAATATATTGTTACCTCCTATAACCTGCAGTATGTAGTAAAAATAATATATTGTTACCTCCTATAACCTGGAGTATATAGTAAAAATAATATATTGTTACCTCCTATAACCTGCAGTATGTAGTAAAAATAATATATTGTTACCTCCTATAACCTGCAGTATATAGTAAACAGAAGATATTGTTATCTCCTATAACCTGGAGTATATAGTAAAAATAATATATTGTTATCTCCTATAACCTGGAGTATGTAGTAAAAATAATATATTGTTACCTCCTATAACCTGCAGTATATAGTAAACAGAAGATATTGTTATCTCCTATAACCTGGATTATATAGTAAAAATAATATATTGTTATCTCCTATAACCTGCAGTATGTAGTAAAAATAATATATTGTTACCTCCTATAACCTGGAGTATATAGTAAACAGAATATATTGTTACCTCTTATAACCTGGAGTATATAGTAAACAGAAGATATTGTTATCTCCTATAACCTGGAGTATGTAGTAAACAGAAGATATTGTTACCTCCTATAACCTGCAGTATGTAGTAAACAGAATATATTGTTATCTCCTATAACCTGCAGTATGTAGTAAACAGAAGATATTGTTATCTCCTATAACCTGCAGTATGTAGTAAACAGAAGATATTGTTACCTCCTATAACCTGCAGTATGTAGTAAAAATAATATATTGTTATCTCCTATAACCTGCAGTATGTAGTAAAAATAATATATTGTTACCTCCGATAACCTGGAGTATATAGTAAACATAATATATTGTTACCTCCTATAACCTGCAGTATGTAGTAAAAATAATATATTGTTACCTCCTATAACCTGGAGTATATAGTAAAAATAATATATTGTTACCTCCTATAACCTGCAGTATGTAGTAAAAATAATATATTGTTACCTCCTATAACCTGCAGTATATAGTAAACAGAAGATATTGTTATCTCCTATAACCTGGAGTATATAGTAAAAATAATATATTGTTATCTCCTATAACCTGCAGTATGTAGTAAAAAATAATATATTGTTACCTCCTATAACCTGGAGTATATAGTAAACAGAAGATATTGTTACCTCTTATAACCTGGAGTAAATAGTAAACAGAAGATATTGTTATCTCCTATAACCTGCAGTATGTAGTAAACAGAATATATTGTTACATCCTATAACCTGCAGTATGTAGTAAAAATAATATATTGTTATCTCCTATAACCTGCAGTATATAGTAAACAGAAGATATTGTTATCTCCTATAACCTGCAGTATATAGTAAACAGAATATATTGTTATCTCCTATAACCTGCAGTATGTAGTAAAAATAATATATTGTTATCTCCTATAACCTGCAGTATATAGTAAACAGAATATATTGTTATCTCCTATAACCTGCAGTATATAGTAAACAGAATATATTGTTATCTCCTATAACCTGCAGTATATAGTAAACAGAATATATTGTTATATCCTATAACCTGCAGTATATAGTAAACAGAAGATATTGTTATCTCCTATAACCTGCAGTATATAGTAAACAGAAGATATTGTTATCTCCTATAACCTGCAGTATATAGTAAACAGAATATATTGTTATCTCCTATAACCTGCAGTATATAGTAAACAGAAGATATTGTTATCTCCTATAACCTGCAGTATATAGTAAACAGAATATATTGTTATCTCCTATAACCTGGAGTATGTAGTAAACAGAATATATTGTTACCTCCTATAACCTGCAGTATGTAGTAAACATAATATATTGTTATCTCCTATAACCTGCAGTATATAGTAAACAGAAGATATTGTTATCTCCTATAACCTGCAGTATATAGTAAAAATAATATATTGTTACCTCCTATAACCTGCAGTATGTAGTAAAAATAATATATTGTTACCTCCTATAACCTGCAGTATGTAGTAAACAGAATATATTGTTACCTCCTATAACCTGGAGTATGTAGTAAAAATAATATATTGTTACCTCCTATAACCTGGAGTATATAGTAAACAGAATATATTGTTATCTCCTATAACCTGCAGTATATAGTAAACAGAAGATATTGTTATCTCCTATAACCTGCAGTATATAGTAAACAGAAGATATTGTTATCTCCTATAACCTGCAGTATGTAGTAAAAAATAATATATTGTTACCTCCTATAACCTGCAGTATATAGTAAACAGAATATATTGTTATCTCCTATAACCTGCAGTATATAGTAAACAGAAGATATTGTTATCTCCTATAACCTGCAGTATATAGTAAACAGAATATATTGTTATCTCCTATAACCTGGAGTATGTAGTAAACAGAATATATTGTTACCTCCTATAACCTGCAGTATGTAGTAAACATAATATATTGTTATCTCCTATAACCTGCAGTATATAGTAAACAGAAGATATTGTTACCTCCTATAACCTGCAGTATGTAGTAAAAATAATATATTGTTACCTCCTATAACCTGCAGTATGTAGTAAACAGAATATATTGTTACCTCCTATAACCTGGAGTATGTAGTAAAAATAATATATTGTTACCTCCTATAACCTGGAGTATATAGTAAACAGAATATATTGTTATCTCCTATAACCTGCAGTATATAGTAAACAGAAGATATTGTTATCTCCTATAACCTGCAGTATATAGTAAACAGAAGATATTGTTATCTCCTATAACCTGCAGTATGTAGTAAAAAATAATATATTGTTACCTCCTATAACCTGCAGTATGTAGTAAACAGAATATATTGTTACCTCCTATAACCTGGAGTATGTAGTAAAAATAATATATTGTTACCTCCTATAACCTGGAGTATGTAGTAAAAATAATATATTGTTACCTCCTATAACCTGGAGTATATAGTAAACAGAATATATTGTTACCTCCTATAACCTGCAGTATATAGTAAACAGAATATATTGTTATCTCCTATAACCTGGAGTATGTAGTAAACAGAATATATTGTTACCTCCTATAACCTGCAGTATATAGTAAAAATAATATATTGTTACCTCCTATAACCTGCAGTATGTAGTAAAAATAATATATTGTTACCTCCTATAACCTGCAGTATGTAGTAAAAATAATATTTTGTTACCTCCTATAACCTGGAGTATGTAGTAAACAGAAGAAAATGTTATCTCCTATAACCTACATTATGTAGTTCGTATGTAGCAGTTTGTACATGGCTTCACTCCCATCACATAGCATCGAGAACATACATCATTGACAGACAACTTTAATTGTTGCATTTCGTTGTGTTGTTGTCTTCCGGTGGATAGCTAGCTAGCTAAAATTGTCCCTTTCCTAAATTAGCCATGGATGGGGATTTGGATTTGTGGTTTTACTTCATTCTCCTTACTGGCCAAATATTATAACGCCGATTCTGATCCAACCATACAGTAGATTCATATATTGTGCCCCTGAACTGAGAGGATGGAAGTTCAGTGTGTAGATAGACGTAGAAGGCTAATGTTAACTAGCTAACGTTGCCCATGAATGGAGGCTAGGCTCGCAAGCAAGCATTTTGGCCAGGTAGCCTAGGACAACAAAAAATAAAAGCGTGTACTGTATGATAGACCGTTTAGGCAACATGAAAGAGAGGAGTATGGGATTTGCGTTTCTCTACAAGTAGGTTGAGTCAACATGTTTTTTCTACTTGTACGCACACACACACACAAAAACATAAATCAGAACCGTGGACAGCCACATCATACTGTATTTAGCTTATGTTGATTGGACTAAATAGTTTTTGGTATCTTTTAGTTGACACTGTATTAGACTAAGCATAGGTGATTTGATGATGTTGAAATGTGGAAGCTGGAATGGTGCTGGAGTAGTGGAGGCAGCTCCTGTTTTCTTTGCGACTTGCGGTAACTCTCTGATGTTCTAAATTAATAGTTGGTTAGTAGCCCGAAAATGTCGTAAACATTACCTTGCTTGACCATAATGTAGGTCATGTAACGGTTTGTTTACATGCAATATGCTTTGTGGACTCCACCACAGAGGTTGCTCTCCGGTTTTGTGATGAAACAAAGGTGTGGTTGAATTTATTCTGTCACTGTGTCTTTTTATTGTCTCAGCCTTAGATCTATATATCACAGTGGCAAGGCATATGAACTAACAGGTTAAAGAGCGAACAACGCAATTATCGCAACACATAGGTTGTAATATGGCTTTTCTTCTAGCTTCACCAGTTATTTTACCCCATGCACTGCTACTGTCCTTCATCTATATTTAGTTGCATGAGGAATTATACTAACATGTTGCATGGGTGCTCCTCCCCCTCCCCCATGCACACCTTTCATTTTTAACATGCTGAATAGAAGCAAGTGTTGAAAGAGGAATGAAAAGACGAGATGAAACAGGGAGAGCGACGTGTCAATCTGAATAAAGATATGTCAAAGCCACTGCTATTGACAAGCAGCTAAAGGCCGAATTCAATCAAACCTGGGGGAAAAAAACATAGTTACTTGGTTGGGTGAAAAATGCACATAGGTAAAACAAAATAACAAAAAACAATGTTTTAAGTGAGAAGTAGGCATTAGTGTAAAGCCGAAAAATAATGTAAATTCACATGAGCATCACAATGCTCTACAGTACCAAGGTTTTCCAGCACACAGCTATGACCTACTACAGTAGCTATGTGGGTCTATTGTGCTTCAAACAAGGTGTAGGCAGGATGCTTAGGATTCAAACCTTCTCAAACAGCCTAATTCAGTTTAGTAATGTGGTGTCTGCCTGTATTTCCATAAACCTTTATTTTATCATTGGGAAAAATAAAAATGTATTGGTCAGCAGGTGCCCAACATAAAACCAGGTGGTGGTGTGTTAGAAACAGTCACTCCAATATAGAGGTCTATAGAGCCTGTCTCCATTCCTGATTTCTGTCACCGTTAGCTTACCTTGTTTTGCAAACACGGTCCTGTTTTATCTATTGCTGTCATGATCAATCGGCAGTTCATTACCTTAAGTTGAGATTTGTTGTCACTGGCCTACACACAATACCCCATAATGTTAAAGAGGAATTATGTTGTTAGAAATGTTTACAAATTGATTAAAAAATGAAAAGCTGAAATGTCTTGAGTTAATAAGTATTCAACCCCTTAGTTATGGCAAGCCTAAATGAGTTCAGGATAAAAAAAATGCTTAACAAGTCACATAATAAGTTGCATGGACTCACTTTGTACATGTACATTTACATTTAAGTCATTTAGCAGACGCTCTTATCCAGAGCGACTTACAAATTGGTGCGTTCACCTTATGACATCCAGTGGAACTGCCACTTACAATAGTGCATCTAAATCTTTTAAGGGGGGGGGGGGTGAGAAGGATTACTTTATCCTATCCTAGGTATTCCTTAAAGAGGTGGGGTTTCAGGTGTCTCCGGAAGGTGGTGATTGACTCCGCTGTCCTGGCGTCGTGAGGGAGTTTGTTCCACCATTGGGGGGCCAGAGCAGCGAACAGTTTTGACTGGGCTGAGCGGGAACTGTACTTCCTCAGTGGTAGGGAGGCGAGCAGGCCAGAGGTGGATGAACGCAGTGCCCTTGTTTGGGTGTAGGGCCTGATCAGAGCCTGGAGGTACTGAGGTGCCGTTCCCCTCACAGCTCCGTAGGCAAGCACCATGGTCTTGTAGCGGATGCGAGCTTCAACTGGAAGCCAGTGGAGAGAGCGGAGGAGCGGGGTGACGTGAGAGAACTTGGGAAGGTTGAACACCAGACGGGCTGCGGCGTTCTGGATGAGTTGTAGGGGTTTAATGGCACAGGCAGGGAGCCCAGCCAACAGCGAGTTGCAGTAATCCAGACGGGAGATGACAAGTGCCTGGATTAGGACCTGCGCCGCTTCCTGTGTGAGGCAGGGTCGTACTCTGCGGATGTTGTAGAGCATGAACCTACAGGAACGGGCCACCGCCTTGATGTTATTTGAGAACGACAGGGTGTTGTCCAGGATCACGCCAAGGTTCTTAGCGCTCTGGGAGGAGGACACAGTGGAGTTGTCAACCGTGATGGCGAGATCATGGAACGGGCAGTCCTTCCCCGGGAGGAAGAGCAGCTCCGTCTTGCCGAGGTTCAGCTTGAGGTGATGATCCGTCATCCACACTGATATGTCCGCCAGACATGCAGAGATGCGATTTGCCACCTGGTCGTCAGAAGGGGGAAAGGAGAAGATTAATTGTGTGTCGTCTGCATAGCAATGATAGGAGAGACCATGTGAGGTTATGACAGAGCCAAGTGACTTGGTGTATAGCGAGAATAGGAGAGGGCCTAGAACAGAGCCCTGGGGGACACCAGTGGTGAGAGCACTTGGTGAGGAGACAGATTCTCGCCACGCCACCTGGTAGGAGCGACCTGTCAGGTAGGACGCAATCCAAGCGTGGGCCGCGCCAGAGATGCCCAACTCGGAGAGGGTGGAGAGGAGGATCTGATGGTTCACAGTATCGAAGGCAGCCGATAGGTCTAGAAGGATGAGAGCAGAGGAGAGAGAGTTAGCTTTAGCAGTGCGGAGCGCCTCCGTGATACAGAGAAGAGCAGTCTCAGTTGAATGACTAGTCTTGAAACCTGACTGATTTGGATCAAGAAGGTCATTCTGAGAGAGATAGCGGGAGAGCTGGCCAAGGACGGCACGTTCAAGAGTTTTGGAGAGAAAAGAAAGAAGGGATACTGGTCTGTAGTTGTTGACATCGGAGGGATCGAGTGTAGGTTTTTTCAGAAGGGGTGCAACTCTCGCTCTCTTGAAGACGGAAGGGACGTAGCCAGCGGTCAGGGATGAGTTGATGAGCGAGGTGAGGTAAGGGAGAAGGTCTCCGGAAATGGTCTGGAGAAGAGAGGAGGGGATAGGGTCAAGCGGGCAGGTTGTTGGGCGGCCGGCCGTCACAAGACGCGAGATTTCATCTGGAGAGAGAGGGAGAAAGAGGTCAGAGCACAGGGTAGGGCAGTGTGAGCAGGACCAGCGGTGTCGTTTGACTTAGCAAACGAGGATCGGATGTCGTCGACCTTCTTTTCAAAATGGTTGACGAAGTCATCTGCAGAGAGGGAGGAGGGGGGGAGGGAGGAGGATTCAGGAGGGAGGAGAAGGTGGCAAAGAGCTTCCTAGGGTTAGAGGCAGATGCTTGGAATTTAGAGTGGTAGAAAGTGGCTTTAGCAGCAGAGACAGAAGAGGAAAATGTAGAGAGGAGGGAGTGAAAGGATGCCAGGTCCGCAGGGGAGGCGAGTTTTCCTCCATTTCCGCTCGGCTGCCCGGAGCCCTGTTCTGTGAGCTCGCAATGAGTCGTCGAGCCACGGAGCGGGAGGGGAGGACCGAGCCGGCCTGGAGGATAGGGGACATAGAGAGTCAAAGGATGCAGAAAGGGAGGAGAAGAGGGTTGAGGAGGCAGAATCAGGAGATAGGTTGGAGAAGGTTTGAGCAGAGGGAAGAGATGATAGGATGGAAGAGGAGAGAGTAGCGGGGGGAGAGAGAGCGAAGGTTGGGACGGCGCGATACCATCCGAGTAGGGGCAGTGTGGGAAGTGTTGGATGAGAGCGAGAGGGAAAAGGATACAAGGTAGTGGTCGGAGACTTGGAGGAGTTGCAATGAGGTTAGTGGAAGAACAGCATCTAGTAAAGATGAGGTCGGCGTATTGCCTGCCTTGTGAGTAGGGGGAAGGTGAGAGGGTGAGGTCAAAAGAGGAGAGGAGTGGAAAGAAGGAGGCAGAGAGGAATGAGTCAAAGGTAGACGTGGGGAGGTTAAAGTCGCCCAGAACTGTGAGAGGTGAGCCGTCCTCAGGAAAGGAGCTTATCAAGGCATCAAGCTCATTGATGAACTCTCCGAGGAACCTGGAGGGCGATAAATGATAAGGATGTTAAGCTTGAAAGGGCTGGTAACTGTGACAGCATGGAATTCAAAGGAGGCGATAGACAGATGGGTAAGGGGAGAAAGAGAGAATGACCACTTGGGAGAGATGAGGATCCCGGTGCCACCACCCCGCTGACCAGAAGCTTTCGGGGTGTGCGAGAACACGTGGGCGGACGAAGAGAGAGCAGTAGGAGTAGCAGTGTTATCTGTGGTGATCCATGTTTCCGTCAGTGCCAAGAAGTCGAGGGACTGGAGGGAGGCATAGGCTGAGATGAACTCTGCCTTGTTGGCCGCAGATCGGCAGTTCCAGAGGCTACCGGAGACCTGGAACTCCACGTGGGTCGTGCGCGCTGGGACCACCAGATTAGTGTTTAACATGATTTTTGAATGACTAGCTCATCTCTGTACCCCACATATACAATTATCTGTAATGTACCTCAGTCGAGCAGCGAATTTCAAACGCAGATTCAACCACAAAGACCAGGGATGCTTTCCAATGCCTCAAAAAAGAAGGTCACCTATTGGTAGGCTGGACGGTTTAGGGCTGGATGGTTAAAAAAAATCTGACATTGAATATCCCTTTGAGCATGGTAAAGTTACTCATTACAATGTGGATGGTGTGTGAATACACCCAGTCACTACAAAGATACAGGCGTCCTTCCTAACTCAGTCGACGGAGAGGAAGGAAATTGCTCAGGGATTTCACCATGAGGCCAATGGTGTTTTTAAAACAGTTACAGAGTTTAATGGCTGTGATAGTAGAAAACTGAGGATGGATCAACAACATTGTAGTTACTCCACAATACTAACCTAATTGACTGAGTGAAAAGAAGGAAGCCTGTTCAGAAAAAATTTATTCCAAAACATGCATCATGTTTGCAACAAGACACTAAAGTAATACTACAAGAAATGTGTCAAAGCAATTAAGTTTTTGTCCTGAATACAAAGTGTTATGTTTGGGGCAAATTCAATAAAACACATTACTGAGTACGACTACATATTTTCAAGCATAGTGGTGGCTGCATCATGTTATGGTTATGCATGTAATCTTTAGGGCTGGGGAGTTTTTCAGGATAAAAAATAAACAGAATGGAGCTAAGCACAGGAAAAATCCTAAAGGAAAACCTGATTCAGTCTGCTTTCCACCAGACACTGGGATTTTAATTGACCTTTCAGCAGGACAATAACCTAAAACAAAAGGCCAAATCTACACTGGAGTTGCTTACCAAGAAGACAGTGAATGTTCCTGAGTGGCTGAGTTACAGTTTTGAGATAAATCTGCTTGAAAATATATGGCAATAACCTGAAAATGGTTGTCTAGCAGTGATCAACAACCAATTGGACAGAGCTTGAATAATTGTTTAAAGAATAATGGGCAAATGTTACACAATCCAGGTGTGAAAGTCTTTTATATATATATATATTTACAAATGTTAGAATTTTTCTTCCACCTCGGCTGAATGCTTAATGTGGCTGATTTCAAACCGGTTTCAATGTCCTGCAATAAGAGCTTAGATGCAAATATTTGTGAAAACTCTTCACAGTTGTTTTCTGTGAGTGTCACTGAGTAGGCTGATATTCTGTTACAAGGGTGCAATATCCATACGTTAGGCTGTGCAGTGCATATAAGTATGCCCCCAATGCAAGTCAAAAGTCTAATATAGCCACAGTGGGATTTCAACTGATTTGTACATTAGTTTTGTAAAATAAACAAATTATTGTCCTTTGTTTAATTCATATAAACAACATTCTGACCTTCTCCACTATTTGTGTCCTTTTGAACCGCTTTCAAATTGGGGGACTTTTATATTGAAGGCAATCAGCAACTTCATTTGTCAGAAATGCTACAAAAAGGTAGCAAATAGATTTCTTCTTAACTTATGGAAATAATAAATTACAAATGAAAATAGAACATTAAGCCGACCGGCGCAAGTATAATGTAACTGCCACTTGGGCAATGTTTACTGGTTGAAACCAGACAAAGTCATTTGAAATTAATTAAAATGAAAATGTAGCCCGACAGGTAATTCTTGTTGTGGGAGTTTCCTGCAAAGCAGGTGATTGACTTGAGCACTAGAACTAAGGAAAAGGACCATTCTGATATCAGTCAATGGACTCATCTCATCATTCATAATAATGGCCAATCCTAAAGGCTAATTAAGTGGCTACTCTGACTTCTAATTTGAGTGACCTTTTGTTAAAAACCACAAAATGAAATAAAATGACCGAATTACACAATAATCTAAATCATGTTGGTCACGAAGTGACTCAGTATCAATTCAAAATATACCCTTGGTATCCTAGCCAGAGTACCTAGTAAATAACCATTTATGTAACCCAATGGTGTCTTTTATTACTGAAATAATGCATGACATAATATACAAAACAGACTATGATTGTAGAAAAAGCCTATGGAGTTGGTGGAATAATCCTTTAATTCATGGCCACTTGCTCAGCTGGGCCAGGGGAGCTTTAATTAGGTCAGGTGGAAAACATAAAATAACTCAAGTCTAATCCAGACATTCTGTGCGTCCATGAATCCACCGAATCTGTTACCCTTCATCTGAACTATCTGTTGCGATCGGGAGAGCGGGCCATCAGTTATTGTTTATAGTTCTTACAGCAGAGTGCGGCTTGGCGCACACGCTTCAAACCTATTGAACATAATGTAAATGGTTCATTTTCACGACCCTACAATCAAATTCATAATCACAAAGGTCAAATCATAATCATTCTCATTATTAACATAATTAGGTAATTCAGCAATTCAGTTCAATAAGAAGTCAATGGGAATCCTCATTGAGTCATTTAGGCTCATCATAAATCAGGAGAATAATCATAAATCACCATAAATCAGGAGAATAGTAATACAAATAATTAAATCAGTGATCGGTTATCACAGGCTATTTATGCCGTCGATATATGGTTAACATGTAATGAAATGACATGTATATATGAAGAAAACTTGAAAGGGTGAAATATGAAACGCCATTATTGTTTGCTGAACTGATCAATTCTGAAATCAAACTGATGGAAATTATAGATTGAATAACCGACCACTGATTGAATTATTTGTATTATTAGTCAAGACAAAGCAGGAGTGGCTTCGGGATATGTATCTGAATGTCCTTGAGTGGCCCAGCCAGACCACGGACTTGAAAATAGCTGTGCAGCGACGCTCTCCATCCATCCCGACAGAGCTTGAGAGATGCCGAGAAGAATGGCAGAAATTCCCTAAATACAGGTGTGCCAAGCTTGTAGCGGCAAACCTAAGATGACTCAAGGCTCTAATCGCTCCCAAAGGTGCTTCAACAAAGTACTGAGTAAAGGGTCTGAATACTTATCTAAATGTCATATTTTAGGTTTATATTTGTAATACATTAGCAACATTTTCTAAAAACCTGTTTTATTTATGGGGGTATTATGGGGTATTGTGTGTAGATTGATGAGGGAATAATTTTTAAAATTTTTAATAGAATAAGGCTGTAACGTAACAAAATGTGGAAAAAGTCAAAGGGTCTGAATACTTTCCGAATGCAATGTACATATAATTATATAACATATATAATATGCTACTTACGGTGACATATAACTAATAGGTAACTATAAAATGATGTATTGTCCTCCCTCTTGCGTCATACTGGATTTGCAGGTCTTCAAAATACTGAGAGAATATCTGCAGAATCTGATACAACCCAATACCCATATCATGAAATACCCCACATCTTGATACTGTTTGGTACAATTATCACATTGTAAAACTTGGAGTCACTAATGCTTACAGTTTTTCTAACACAAATAAATGCAGTGCACAAAGGTGCATGCAAAGTGCAATTCCATATGCTTCAGGTGCCATATGAGCAGATATATTTGAATAGATCATCCCTTAGTTTGCATAAGTGCAAAGTCATGTACTTTGTAGACATAGCTGAAAGTAACTGAAAGTATACTAAACCTCAAGTCATATTTCAAAGAGAGTTTCTATCAGTGTTCTATACTCCCACTCCCCCCTCATCAATCAGTCAGTAGGAAGCTTTGCAGGGAGCTTTGTAGGGAGCTTTGTGGATTGTGACTTCACAGCATGGGTATTTCGCCCACATAAAGAGTTTGTTGCCCCACGGAGACCGGAGGTGAGGGACACAGAGAGCCTGTTCCTGGAAGATAAGCTTAAAATGAGCTCCCCTGCAAACACACCTCTTCATAAACCATCATTAGCACAGCCATTTCTCATGGCATATTACTGATTTCGTTTTGTGCCTCTCCTTACTGACCATGTCTACTTTAGTTATCGACTTTCCCGACTGCTTCCAGGAGATTGACTTGATAGAGTCTAATCCTTTAAAAGAGGTTGAACAGTAACATTGAAAAAGAGGGAATAGAAATTGGCTTTTGGAAATGGAAACTTAACGTTGAACTTTTTTTAGTTCATTCTAATGGTGCTGTGATATTTTATTTTTTATTGAACTTTTATTTAACTAGGCAAGTCAGTTAGGAACAAATTCTTATTTACAATGACAGCCTACTGGGGAACATTTCCTTGTTCAGGGGCAGAACAACAGATTTTTTACCTTGTCTGCTTGGGGATTCAAACCAGCAACCTTTCATTTACTGGCCCAACGCTCTAACCACTAGGCTACCTGCTGCCCCAAGTGGCAAATAACAGCAGTCTTGGCAAGAAAATGACATGGTATGGATGTCAAAACACCAAAAGTACAGAGTACCAATGGTTGACGCAGTTTTTGTGCAAGTATGAACTGAAATGTGATAGATACACCACTTTGCTGCAGGTCAAAAGCATTTTCTTTCTTAATGTTCAGAGTTAAAATACGAAAATCCTTGGAGCACAGTGCACATGGCTTATCAACCCCAGCAGTTGTTTTAGAAGGGCAGCTACACCTTACAGGCTCTCTCCCCATCTTACCCTCCCATGTGTAAGCTAAAATTCTCTGCCAGACAATATCATTTAGAAATGTCTGGCCCAAACACAGCCCATTCGGGTTGTCTCTGGAGCTCTTGTTAAAATTCCTGACCCTGCAGCCAAATACCAATGCCAAGCTTCATGGGGACTTCTAACACAGCCAGGAGTGCAGTAGGATCCAAAATGCCTACAAAACAACCCAAAACCTGTCACCGCCACCACATGTTGGTGGGAATTATTACTCGAGCATGGTTTCAATAGATGGACGGAGAACCGAACTATCAAGTGCCTGCATATATGATGAAGTTGGTTGGCTGAGGTTTGCAATATTGCTGCATGTGAGGACTTTCATTCCATTGTCCGTGGCTTTCCAAATACATTGGTGTGGTGCTATCTCTGCCCTCAAGGTGTCGAGCATCAAGGGATCTGTTAATTGCACTGAATGCAATTTTAACTCTGGTGTGCACTTGTTCTACCATTTTCATCAGGAATAGTGTTAATGCAGCTAAACCTGCAAAACAAGGCCACCGCTGCGCTCTGAAAGGTCTACGACGCCCCTGAGGTTTGGGTTACGAAGATGCTGCATACGTCAGTGCGATCGCTACATCTGTGGGCAACGGCGATAGCCCCCTAGGTGCCCCCACCCCACCAATCTGGAGGAATAACACAGGAATATTACTAGCCAGAGGGCACTGTGGAATAACACCCATGGTCCTGATGGTTAGGGCCTCCTACATTTAATAACTGAATAGTATCAAACCGCTGACACTGCTACACCACTGCCACTACCACTGTCATGAGAGAGGTGGGATGCGTTTAGTTCTAATAGTCCAAAGATGAGACAGTCAAGCCATGGTTTTAACAGACTATATTGTAGTTGGTATCCATGTAGAGCTTTTCACGACATGTTCTCAAAACCTCGCCATAATAAGGCAGATTCTTATCATGGTGTTGTCTCATATTTCCTTGCCATTTTCACTTCACTGTCTTGTCTCTGCAATTTTGACAGAATTTCTCACAACCACACACTATCTCTCACACTATCATCTTATCCCATGTGTACAAGCCTCTTTTATGCTACGTAAATGATCCCCGATGATCCCATTTGACTTCAGAATCAAACTGTGCCAGATACAAATAGGCTCCCTTCAGAGACTTAACACTTCTTCACTGACCAAGTGTCACCTTTGAACAGGTGAAGGGGACTGAATCGCTCCGGCTCGAAAAAATGAAGTTGTCACCATGTGGGAATTTTAATGAGTTGTCTAGGGCTCTGAAAAGGATCACGAAAAACACATTCCTGCCACCCTGCATGAGGGGACAGAGGGGACACGGGGTGTTCAGGGGGATGTCACCAATTACCCAACAGAGAACTTGACAGCGTGAGAGAGGGAACTTTCCCCTGTCACTTCTGATAAAGTATAAGAAGGGTACTTGCTTACAAAATGAAGGTGATATGGCATCTTTATTTTATATGGTATATTTATTTTATATAATATCTTCCTTTTATATGGTACCTTTCTTTTATGTGTGCCAATGTATACAGTATGATGTATGACAAAGCCAGAGGGGCCCCGTTAAGAGATCTGGGACATCACTGCTTCTAGCGGACAAACTTCCCCTTAGTCAACAGATACACTATATTCCAGGAATAAGGGGGAAGAGAAGGCTTTTCATATCCTTTCACGCAGCTGTCTATTTTTTTTTTTTACCAATCAATGGCATGCTTAACGTTGAGAATGGAGGGAGTTCTTTTTTGGGGATGGGAGATTATGGAAATGGGTTGTAATTGCGGAGACCCAGGACTTTGTGAGCGGGAAGAAAACAGAGAGCTATAACACAATCATGCAGCTGGTGTGATCATGGAGTCAGGAGTGTAGAGATAAGATACACCATCTGCAGACTTAACAAAGCTCCAACATAAAGGGTTTTCACTACTGCGGTGAGCGGAACATGCATCGATGTGCTCCATTTTGTGCAGGGGTGGGGTGGCGAGACTTTGGAAATTAAAGATAATGATATATGAAGATAGGGGCCGATTCAGACATTGGCAATATTTAACATTACTGAAATAGGAAACAGAAAATAGAAAAAGTCCAGATAGGTTATAAATAAGACATTTGAGAGTGCCTATGCTTACAAGTTAAAAGGCTGTACAATTGAAATTCTACATAATGGCACTACATTTCATAAACTTTAGTGTGGGGAAGTTGATATGACGATATGCTTCCGTTTGCTGTCGTATGACTGGTTTCACATTTGTCTCCAGCGATCATAAGGTTAAATAGATCTAAAAAAAGTGTAATTTATATTTACAATCACCTTATCAAAACGGATTACTCATTTACCTAGCTTTTATCAATAGATCTTATGAAGTGCATGGAGAATATTGTTATTTCTATCAGAAGTTGATGCTATTTCCACTTGGAACCGGTATTTTCACTAGACCTTATTCATGTTTTCCTCGCATGTAAAGATGGTGGAATTATTTGGGAATTGAGTCAAGCTCAGGATACGGCGTATCTGTAGACACACCACCACTACACCTTAATTTATTAGATCTCCACCCAGAAGGAATTGTGGGTGAATAGCATGCTATTCTGATGCTTAAGTTCATGGTCAGAATACGTATGCTTAACCTGGGTTGGAATCGGCCCCATAGACCACAGCTCAAGCTGTCTTTCATGGTTAAGCACAAGGGCTTGGGAAAAAGACATTATCAGATAATTGTGGGTTGTGGAAATTATTACATTGACTTCGAGCCAAACAGTGGGATTTGTGCATTGCTTCCAGTGCCTTAAAATGTGCTTTAATTTACATGCAATAACTCTTGTTTTCTTTTGACACAGTTAAAGGGGCATTGTGCCAGAATTCCACAACTTCATATATTGTCCTTGAACATTTGTTGTGTTTACAATCAACATGTCAAAGCCTTATTTTTTGGTTGCTATAGCCGTGTTATGCATTAAGACACTCCCCCTTAGCAATGATTAGGTCCAGTGGTACATCATCTCATACACCATATGGATATGAATGCTAAAGAGAGCAAATCTCTGCCATGCATAAAACACCCTGTCGTTTTCAAAGTAATTTCCATTGTGATTATTTCATTTTCTCTTGGAAGTACCTTAGTTTCTTTCAAATTTTGGCTCTTGCTGGCCTCTACGAGAAACTTGCAAAGAGAAAGGTAAGAGGAGTACTACTAAGCAACATTATCACTAGAAAGGAACTTTATTTGAAAACAAAAGTATTTTCCCTTGAGCATAAATTACTTTCTGTGGAAAAGTATTTCTCTTGAGCATAACGATTACAAAGTACCACCCAAACAGACCGTAGGACTAAACCTGGGGAACCAAAATAAATACTAGACATCCACAAGGCAGCCTTAGTCTACAGTAGCTACAGGGAAAACACTGTGTGAACTCTCAAATATTTGACTAGAAAGTGAGAAGGCGGCAGAGCTGCTTTCATCCTTGTGCATGGCTTAATTGAGTTTCAATATATTTTTTAAAATATTATATTCACTTGAAAATATGAGGTTGCCCAAATCCCAGCATAAGATGTACTGTAGCTACAGAGAGCCAATATAATACTGTCTTACCATGGACAATCAGAAAAGACTGATATTAGATACGACACAGGACGCAATCCCAGGCAGGCAATAAAAAAACGGCCCGGTACATCACTAAGGGGCTAAGCTGCTTCCCATCCAGGACCTCTACACCAGGCGGTGTCAGAAGGAGGCCCTAGATATTGTCAAAGACCCCAGCCTCCCCCAGTCATTGACTGTTCTCTCTACTACCGCATGGCAAGCTGTACCGGAGCACCAAGTCTAGGCTTCTCAAAAGCTTTTACCCCCCAAGACTCCTGAACAAGTAATCAATAGGCTACCCGGACTATTTGCATTGTCCCGCTCCCCCAACCCCTCTTTTACGCTGCTGCTACTCTCTGTTTATCATATATGCATGGTCTCTTTAACTATACATTCCTGTACATACTACCTTAATTAGCCCGACTAACTGGTGCCTGTATATAGACTCGCTACTGTTATTTTTCACTGTCTTTTTATTGTTGTTTTTTTTTCTTTACCTATCTAATGTTCACCCAATACCTATTTTTTACTTAAAAATTGCACTGTTGTTTAGGGTCTGCAAGTTATCATTTCACTGTAAGGTTGTATTCGGGGGAGCACGTGACAAATACACTTTGACTTTGTTTTATTTGTTGCAAAGAACCATAAAAAGAAGGTAAATACTGCGCTGATTGCTCTACATCTAAACGGTAGACTGGATTGTGGAATGAATGTTAATTACCTAGACATACAAGACGTCCTTTCAGATTGAACACCTCATTCATAGTAGCTAGTTCATTAAATCGGTTCTAAATTGATCTAAAGAACTGTTATGCAAGACTGTACAGGACATGTAAATAACACCCTCAGCAGCGTGTCATTTTCCAATAGCAGATCAGTGTTGGTTTGTGTGTGTGTCTATGTATTCTGATTCCAACAATTCAAATGATTTCAAGCAGTCTTAGCTTCAATCATTCCTCCAAGGCATGTAGCAACTCCACTACAATGGATCGAGTGCACCAAACGAGTTCAACCAGTCTTGAGTTAATCTAATAGAAAGCAATTACCAAAACAAAACAAAGACGTCTCCAATACTTAATGCATCAAATCTAACCGCACCTCCTCGACTTTGTATTTCCACTGCGATGCGGCGATTACTCGCTTTCACTGCAAGGGCACCCTTTTAGCTCACTCACTCAAACAAAGTCACAAACCGACTCATCAAATTCTCTCAAGGTGTAGCCGAAAGCAATTACAGAAACACTGGGTGGAAAAGCTAGCCCAAGCCTCTCTCCCCCCACCACATTGTCCTGATAAAGGATTGCCTTCCAAACAAGATGAATCGTGTTTCTCTTTTTCCCCAAGCCTCAGCACTTTAGTGAGGCATCTTAATGTACCATTGTATGCTCATTAGGAGTACAAGGTACCACAGAAGCCAATAATGGGTCGGATTTCCAACCCGCCCAAGTTGAGGGAGAGCTTAGGTACACTTGGTACCTTAAGAAGCAAAATGATTGCCATGTGGAGTCCTCCCTCCCGAATGGGAGGTGCACTGCCTTATTCGACACATACAAGAAGGGACAGTCAATTACGTAACATCGTGCTGGAGTGCACCACAATATTAATCCCACACGAGAATGGAGAGAGTATCAAGAGGTTTTGGGAATCCTCTTTGACTGGGTTTGGGGGAGCACTACAGCTGTCCCTGTGAAGTGTGGCATGTATACTGCACAGTTCCTCCCATCCCAGGGCCGAGAATGAGACCACTAAATCAATTCTCACATTCTTCACTATTCATAAAATGTGAATAGCTCTTAATTCACATTTTACAAATTGACTACGACACAAAATGTGCCACTAACTCACCATGTGGGTTGGACTTCTCATTAATTCAACCGTGTCGCAATTGGGGCCATTTTATGATTCAAGAGGAACCTGTTTTTGGCAATGTCATAGTAGGACTCGATTAGACTGTTTCGATTTGCTCAAACACAGGCTTCATTCAATGTTGACAAAAAGCATTGAGTAAATTACATATTGTCAAACTGAATTTCCCTTTGGTAGAAATCGGGACACCGGCTTGGTATGACCCTCTTGTAGACTTCATGGGAGATTTCCTTTAGCATCAGGGTACAATTATTAGGGTGGCAATAAAAAGTAATATATATTAATCAATGAATCCAAACTTTATTGATCAAGATCATATTGATTCTGAAAAGTGCTAATTCCAATAAGGGGCTATTATATGAAATAGAAGAAAGACTGATTGGACTACATGCTTCTATCATGCCAGCATAAAATGTACTGTAGCTACAGAGAGCCAATAGAATAATGTCTTACCATGGACAATCAGAAAAGACTGATATTAGAGAAGACACAGGATGCAATCCCAGGCAATAAAAAAAGAACCCCTGTGGCAGTGTGGATCCTTGCTCTCATCCTGAGTATGCGTCTCTATCCATGACCAGGAAATCTCTCAGGAGCCATCGTAACATCAGCAGCAGCATTATAGCACCACTCTGTCTAGTCCAGGCAGTGACCAGGCTAGCACTCTCCAGACTCAATCATAACACCTCAGGGAGGACATTGAAAACTCCAAACTTCAGTCGTCAGTTATCTCGCAAAACAGGAGCAGGACTTGGGGTTGTTTGGTAAACAATGGCTGACTGAATGAGCAAATCTAGTTGAGTGAATCCAAGTGGTCCATTTGTCTGTTAAGAGGTTAATGTGAGCAAGGGTGCTAGCTAGTTAATTAACCCCTCGGGATTGGCAGGGAGCAGAGGCACCGATTGCAACAGGCCTACTGGGCGCAATCAAGGGCCCAAACTGAACATTGTATAAGGTATAAAAGTGTTGTAGTAAACACAATCTCTTCGCCCCACCCACCAGAGGGACCTTTTAATCAAACCACAGTGCACTAATGATGGTGCCTCGACAGAAACGAAAAGGAGAGGAGAAAAAGGAAGAAAACGTGTGAGGAGGAGCGAATCACAGACATACATTTAACCCCCCTCTGGGTTTAACTACATAGACTCCCACAGAGCGCCAAGTAGTCAATTGATGGGAGGAAATTATTCAGTGTTGGGTATCTGCAGTATGGTATAGCGGAAAGCTTTGGGGAGGGATGAGCAAGGATATGATGACTCATCAGTTTGATATAGGCATGCATGAACATAATGGAAGCTGCACCTTTGTAATACAGTATGATGAAAGACATTCAAGTCAGTCATTTGCATACACCTTAGACAAATACATTTAAACTCAGGTTTTCACAAATCCTGATGTTTAATCCTAGTAAAAAATCCCTGTCTTAGGTCAGGTATTTTAAGAATGTGAAATGTCAGAGAATGATTTATTTCAGCTTTTATTTCTTTCAAAACATTCCCAGTGTGTCAGAAGTTTACATACAGTACACTCAATTAGTATTTGGTAGCATTGCCTTTAAATTGTTTATCTTGGGTCAAATGTTTCGGGTAGCCTTCCACAAGCTTCCCACAATAAATTGGGTGATTGTTGGCCCATTCCTCCTGACAGAGCTGGTGTAACTGAGTCAGGTTTTTAGGCCTCCTTGCTCTCACATGCCTTTTCAGTTCTGCCCACACATTTTCTAAGGAATTGAGGTCAGGGCTTTGTGATGGCCACTCCAATACCTTGACTTTGTTGTCCTTAAGCCATTTTGCCACAACTTTGGAAGTATGCTTGGGGTCATTGTCCATTTGAAAGACCCATTTGTGACCAAGCTTTAACTTCCTGACTGATGTCTTGAGATGTTGCTTCAATATATCCACATAATTTTCCACCTCATGTTTCCATCTATTTTATGAAGTGCACCAGTCCCTCCTGCAGCAAAGCACCCCCAAAACATGATGCTTCCACCCCGTGCTTCACGGTTGGGATGGTGTCTTCAGCTTGCAAGCGTCCCACTTTTTCCTCCAAACATATGGTCAATGGTCATTATGGCCAAACAGTTCTATTTTTGTTTCATCAGACCAGAGGACATTTCTCCAAAAAGTATGATCTTTGTCCCCATGTGCAGTTAGTCTGGCTTTTTTATGGCGGTTTTGGAGCAGTGGCATCTTCCTTGCTGAGCGGCCTTTCAGCTTATGTTGATATAGGACCTTTGCTGTTGTTCTGGAATTGATTTGCACTTTCGCACCAAAATGCGTTCCTCTCTAGGAGACAGAACGCGTCTCCTTCCTGAGCGGTATGACGGCTGCATGGTCCCATGGTGTTTATACCTTCAGGCGTTTGGAATTTGCTCCCAAGGATGAACCAGACTTGTGGAGGTCTACAATTTGTTTTCTGAGGTCTTGGCTGATATCTTTAGATTTTCCCATGATGTCAAGCAAAAGCCACTGAGTTTGAAGATTGGCCTTGAAATACATCCACAGGTACACCTCCAATTGACTCAAATGATGTCAATTAGCCTAGCAGAAGCTTCTAAAGTCATGGCATAATTTTCTGGAATTTTCCAAGCTGTTTAAAGGCACATTCAACTTAGTATATCTTAACTTCTGACCCTCTGGAATTGTGATACAGTGAATTATAAGTGAAATAATCTGTCTGTAAACAATTTTGGGAAAAATTACTTGTGTCATGCACAAAGTAGATGACCTAACTGACTTGCCAAAACTATAGTATGCTAACAAGAAATTTGTGGAGTGGTTGAAAAATGAGTTATAATGACTCCAACCTATGTGTATGTAAACTTCCCACTTGTCCTGTTTCACTGCAAGTACAAGTGTGTAGATTATACAAGTGTGTAGATTATACAAGTGTGTAGATTATACAAGTGTGTAGATTATACAAGTGTGAGGTGTGAAATTGTAATGTGTTTTTTGCATATCTGAACTTGCCCTGAGAGATCCTCAGAAAGAGGGGTCCCAGCCAGGGATCAGCATCACTGATTGCAAATCTGGAGCAATTCTGGTGCCTTGCTCAGCAGCAGATCGATCAAATTTTTTCACCTTGTCAAATTGGGGATTCGAACTAACAACATTTTGGTTACTGGCCCAACTCCTCGGCTAACGGACGCATATATTTACTATTTACAATACAGTATAGTATAGTACAGTACAATACTGTACAGTATATTACAGTATAGTATAGCACTGTATATTACAGTATGTTATACCTTTCTTAACTATCATGGACGTGACCAATACTCCCTTGTAATGCTGTATATTATATTTAGCAGCATGTGAACAGGCACCCCGACTCTAACCCACAGTCTCATTGTTTTCATTTTGGCCAAATTGAAAAGTCCTAAAGCACAAAACCTGCTGATATTACGAGAATTATCTCACTGGTGCAAGATGGTGGAGGTTACTGTCCTATCATCTGAGAACATCTATTCTCGATCAAGGCCATCTTTGGAATCACCAGAAACTTTCATCCCCAAAATTACCAGTTTTAGCCCACCAAATTACCAGTTTTAGCCCCCCAAATTACCAGTTTTAGCCCCACAAATGACCAGTTTTAGCCCACCAAATTACCAGTTTTAGCCCCCCAAATTACCAGCTTTAGCCCTCCAAATTACCATCTTTAGCCTCCCAAATTACCATCTTTAGCCCTCCAAATTACCATCTTTAGCCCTCCAAATTACCATCTTTAGCCCCCCAAATTACCATCTTTAGCCCTCCAAATTACCAGCAAATTTTAGTCCCAAATTACCAGCTTTAGGCCTCCCAAATTACCAGCTTTAGCCCCCAAATTACCAGTTTTAGCCCCCACCATTACCAAATTACCAGTTTTAGCCCTCCAAATTACCAGCTTTAGCCCTCCAAATTACCATCTTTTTAGCCCCACATTAATCTTTAGCCCTCCAAATTAAAATCTGCCCCCAAATTAGCGTAGCCCCCAAATTACCAGCTTTAGCCCCCCTCCAAATTACCAGCTTTAGGCCTCCCAAATTACCAGCTTTAGGCCCCCCAAATTACCAGTTTTAGCCCTGCAAATTAACATCTGTAGCATCCCAAATGACCAGCTTTAGGCCCCCCAAATGACCAGTTTTAGCCCCCCAAATAACCATCTGTAGCACCCCAAATTACCCAATATAGAGCAGCAAAAGAAATAATGAAAGTTGATTGAAATTATGTGACGCTCTCAGATGATGAATGGGAGGCTTCTAGATGGAGAGTGGACAGGTGAATCCTTCAATCCTTGTGGACTTTGGCAAGGGGGTAAAGGAGATGGCAGCCTGGATGGGGGCTCTGGGATGAACCAGTCTGGAAACCATTGATTATACAGGTTCGAGGAGGTTCAAGGTTCATCAATGGGGCACAAGTGTCACCAACCGAGGGAGACACAAAACTCCTCTCTTTGTCTATGCTTCTATGAACATATCCTCTCCTTTGTGTCATGAATAATGTAAAGCATAGACCCTTATAACCAGATATATGCACGTACACACACACACACACACACACACACACACACACACACACACACACACACACACACACACACACACACACACGCACGCACGCACACACACACACACACACACACACACACACAAACACAATTACCTCTGTTATTAAAGAAGGTTACTTTGGGGTCATATTAAAGTACAAATGGACCACCGGGTTTTGTTTTCATTGCATCCTAGCACTGTGAAATTCCATCAGCTGTACCAGGGAACAATGTGCAGTGCTCTTTGATCGAAAATGGCGATTAAGGTAACATTGTACCCATCCACCCATGACCCATCCACAATGACTCATCCACCATGACCATATGAATATGTCATGTTGACAGAAACAACTAAGGATATCCCTTAAAAATCAAACAGCCTCCCTGCCAAAGCTAGAGCACAAAACTATTTCATAATTACATCCTAAAATATAATTGTTATAAACAGAGGCAAAAATGATGTACTATATTTCCAATTATATGAAAAACAATATTAACGGACTGACCATCACCTTCCGATGACCAGCTTGCTATATAAAAAAACATTCTGAGAGAAATGCACTGGCTACAGTTACAAAACTCAGATGAGGATAAGGAGAAGACAAGTCAGTTGATAGTCAAGTTAACCTGGTAACATTCTTGATTGTTAAACGCCAGCGTGATTTAGTGCTGCTAGCCCATTTGAAATATTGTATGTTTGAGCTACAGACTTCTGGGTTGAGGCATTGAATTTGTCTATTTTTTCTGCATCCACTGATCCCAACCATTTGCCTTCATGTTACGTGTGATTTTGGTTTTGTTTTGAATTTTTACCCCTTTTTCTCCCCAATTCCGTGGTATTCAATTGTTTAGTAGCTACTATCTTGTCTCATTGTTACAACTCCCGTATGGGCTCGGGAGAGACGAAGGCTGAAACAACCCAACCAAGCCGCACTGCTTCTTAACACAGCTCTGGAAGCACCAATGTGTCGGAGAAAACACTGTGCACCTGGCAACCTTGGTTAGCGTGTGATTAACGGAGGCTGAGATAGAGTGTCGTTTGTGAGACATCGGATCCTGAAAATGGCCCTTCTCACAAAAAAGTTTGTTAAGTCTGAACTGCATGAGCTACAAACTATTGTTTCTCACTTTGAAAAGCTGGGACTCTCACGAACACGCACATGTCATCTGCTCTATGAAGCTCACAAGCTACACAAGAGTCGTTAGGAGGTAATGTGTTCTTCTACATAGAAGGTCATAGAAAATCCCAGGACAAGGTCTATAATACTGTAATAAGCTCACATGCTGTCACCAACTCCAAACTCCACACAGTTGTTACTGACTAGTTGGATATTAATTTCCCACTGAGCAAACAATTTATGTACTTACAGTATTCATATAAATTAATTTCCATCAGGTGTTTGCTGGGCGGACGTAATTGTTTTATTGACATGACAATAAAACTCACGAATGCAACTGTTTATGTCAAATAATTTAGCCCTGGTTGTCCTGAAAATAAAATAATAAAACACTTCATTATGAGGCTATGAGGGCAGAGCAAGGAGATAAATGAAAGTAGTGAATTTCTGCTTTTTCACTGTGGAATCCCTGGGTCTAGTTTTTAATATGGTAATATTTGTCTATGTAGTCATGCATAACATACCACTAACATACCCATTTCTTACATTGTACCAGTATTTGGTGGGAATAAAAAAGGAAAGGAGCAATATGGATCAAGACAATTGGATCAAACCCCAGTTGGGTATAAAATACCAATTTAAATGTATGTACTGTAGATACTAAAGGACATTGCATGCAGGTTCAACAGAAACATGCTACGTGCAGGTTCAACAGAAACATGCTACGTGCAGGTTCAACAGAAACAAGCTACGTGCAGGTTCAACAGAAACAAGCTATGTGTAGGTTCAACAGAAACATGCTATGTGCAGGTTCAACAGAAACAAGCTACGTGCAGGTTCAACAGAAACAAGCTATGTGTAGGTACAACAGAAACATGCTATGTGCAGGTTCAACAGAAACATGCTATGTGCAGGTTCAACAGAAACATGCTACGTGCAGGTTCAACAGAAACATGCTATGTGCAGGTACAACAGAAACATGCTATGTGCAGGTTCAACAGAAACATGCTACGTGCAGGTTCAACAGAAACATGCTATGTGCAGGTACAACAGAAACATGCTACGTGCAGGTACAACAGAAACATGCTATGTGTAGGTACAACAGAGACATGCTATGTGCAGGTACAACAGAGACATGCTACGTGCAGGTACAACAGAAACATGCTACGTGCAGGATCAACAGAAACATGCTATGTGCAGGTACAACAGAAACATGCTACGTGCAGGTACAACAGAAACATGCTATGTGCAGGTACAACAAAAACATGCTACGTGCAGGTACAACAGAAACATGCTACGTGCAGGATCAACAGAAACATGCTATGTGCAGGTACAACAGAAACATGCTACGTGCAGGATCAACAGAAACATGCTATGTTCAGGTACAACAGAAACATGCTACGTGCAGGTACAACAGAAACATGCTATGTGCAGGTACAACAGAAACATGCTACGTGCAGGTACAACAGAAACATGCTATGTGCAGGTACAACAGAAACATGCTACGTGCAGGATCAACAGAAACATGCTATGTGCAGGTACAACAGAAACATGCTATGTGCAGGTACAACAGAAACATAGTTTGTCATTTATACGATTAGTCTTTGGAATTTGCGGCTGTGTCCTCAACTCTAATATATTTCCCTTATATCCCTCAGATCTCCGGTATTCAATTTAACGCCATGTTGCCCCTTGCCCGTCTGCCCGACCTCCTGCCCCTTGCCTGCCTGCCCACCCTCCCTGCTCTCCTCTTGGGCACCACATCAATTCTGCTTCTCTGTTTGACAGGACGCTATGTGGTCCCTGACCGGGAGGGAGGATGGGTGGCCATCGCCTGCCTAAAAAACTCTGCTGGTTCAATTAGCCCAGATTTAATGAACTCTCCCCAGCCCAGCTTCTCTGCCTGAGAGCCCCAGCGCAGAGCCCCATGAGGACCCCAATCAACCTCTGGATGGGTGGCTTGACCATAGGAGCATCAGGCTAGAAGATAAGACACATCGGTTGGCGGGGAACCACTCGAGATGAGACCTGCAGGATAAGAGGGATAGAGGTGTAAAGATGCACCCACCTTCCACCTTTTACCAATCCTAACCTCGCATCCTCTAGCCTGTTTCATTCCTATTGTTTAATTAGGCCCTACAGTTAGAACCAATGTCTGCTGGCTAGCTGCACTTCATTTGCCTTGCAGTGGAACTTGCATAGCGAAAGAAAGAACGTGACAAAGAGAAACAGAGAGAGAGAGAGAGAGAGAGCAAGAGAGAGAGAGGGAGAGAGAGAGAATGGGAGAGAGAGAAAGAGAAAGTGAAAAAGAAAGAGAGATCCACATTTGCCTCACAAAAAAGTATGACTAAGGCACTGTGCTGAACATCATAATTCACCCTGCTCCACGCGGCTCCCCTCATAGGTTAAAGCAAGTCGAGAGAGAGAGAGAGAGAGAGAGAGAGAGAGAGAGACTGGAGCCCATAATTAATATAATACGTTATGTAGCTGCAGATAGCGGGGTGTTCCGATGCTATATGAGAGTTGCATCTCCATTTAAAAGAGTAGCTCCGGTAGGCGGCTACAGCACAGTCCACATTCTGCCTTTACTCCAGTGATCCATAAGGACTGCTCGGCTACGGTGTCACCCAAGCTTTACAAATGCACTGGACCAGCAAAATGTTGTAACAACATATCTGCACTATTTATCTTTTCCCCGGTAAATGTCTAGAAATAGGAATGCATCTCGACCACAACCATTTGTTCTGGGATCAAAGTGACAGTAACACACAGGAGTGGGCAGAAAATGAGCGGAGATACGGGAGGAGATGGACATTTCAAGCAGAATCATTTAATGTTCAATATACTGTGTGTTTCCTTGCAGTGATGCTAGGTTAAACACACGGAAGGAACATTGCATTTCCCAAGTTCCTGTGCCTTGTTTGTTTGGAGTATAGCAGTTTAACTTGATTGAGTTAAGAAGAAAGATCATGTCACAGGGGACAATGTGAACATATTAAATATAGCTTCCAGACTACACCAACAGCAGAGCAGAGTTCACATTGTTCCCAGGTACCATACTATACTATACTTTTGCAAATGTTGTTTGGGTGGATACAGGCATGATTTGCATTGGCTTTTCTCCAATGCTGACACAGTTTGCAACCTAGAATGGAGCATGGCATTGAATCATTCCCTCTGAGTAAAATTTGTTTGATCTCAAGCGATCTATCACTTTAACAGGTACAAACTAATGCAAAACCTCACTAAAATTACCCTTTGACTCAAGCAAAGCATATGTCTTATCAAGGATCCTTTCTAGCTAAAGTACAGTACAGTGTGGTTAAGCTTTGCTGTTGGTGTGGTCTGGAAGCCGTATTTAATATGTTCACATGGTCCCCTGTGACATAATCTTTCCTCTTAACTCAAGAAAGTTAATTAAACTGCTATTCTGTGAACAAACACTTATGAACACAACAGAATATATAATTTTTAAAAATACAAAAAATTGATTGAGTGTTACGAAACCTAGGCTGCATCAATGCCAACACCAAGGTTATACAGACTATAGAGAGATGTGCCGCCGAGAAGCTGGTATTCCCTCCTAGCGCATCAGCCCACAGGGATAACCTCCTTTAGGAGCAATCTATTCAGAGTCAGGGGAGGTAAGAGTTCATCCACACATCTGTATTACCCAGACCCCCAAGACCCCCAGGCCGACATCACTGCACAACCTCTGTAAGAGGACCAGCAGCGGCCAGCATTAAACCCCACTAATACAGTACCAGTCAAAAGTTTGGACACACCTACTCATTCAAGGGTTTTTCTTTCTTTTTTATTATTGTCTACTTTGTAGAATAATAGTGAATACATTACAATTATGAAATAACACATATGGAATAATGTCGTAACCAAAAAAGGGTTAAACAAATCAACATACATTTTATATTTGAGATTCTTCAAAGTAGCCACCCTTTGAATTGATGACAGCTTTGCACACTCTTGGCATTCTCTCAACCAGATTCACCTTAAATGCCTTTCCAAGTCTTGAAGGAGTTCCCAAATATGCAGAGCACTTGTTGGCTGCTTTTCCTTTACTCCTAGATCCAACTCATCCAAAACCATCTCATGTGAGGTGATTGTGGAGGCCAGGTTATCTGATCCAGCACTCCATCACTCTCCTTGGTCAAATAGCCCTTCTTTGAAAACAAATGATAGTGGGACTAAGGGCAAACCAGATGGGATGGAGTATCACTGCAGAATGCTGTGGTAGCCATGCTGGTTAAGTGTGCCTTGAATTCTAAATAAGTCACTAACAATGTCACCAGCAAATCACCCCCACACCATAACACTTCTTTCTTCATGCTTCATGGTGGGAACCACACATGCGGAAATCATCCGTTCACCTACTCTGCGTCTCACAAAGACATGGCGGTTGGAACCAAAAATCTGAAATGTGGACTCATCAGACTAAAGGACAGATTTCCACTGGTCAAATGTCCATTGATCGTGTTTCTTAGCCCAAGCAAGTCTCTTCTTATAATTGTTGTCCTTTGGTAGTGGTTTCTTTGCAGCATTTTGACCATGAAGGCCTGATTCACTCAGTCTCCTCTGAATAGTTGATGTTGAGATGTGTTTCTGTTACTTGAACTCGGTGAAGCATTTATTTGGCTGGAATTTCTGAGGCTGGTAACTCTAATGAACTTAACCTCTGCAGCAGAGGTAACTCTGTGTCTTCCTTTCCTGTTGCGGTCTTCATGAGAGCCAGTTTCATCATAGCGCTTGATGGTTTTTGTGACTGCACTTGAAGTTCTTGAAATTTACCGGATTGACTGACCATGTCTTAAAGTAATGATGGACTGTCGTTTCTCTTTGCTTATTTGTGCCACGTCTGCTCCTGCTTCACCTCTCTGGCGCTCATTGGACACACCTGGACTGTTTATTGCCACCTCTATATCTGTTTGTTCCTCAGTTTTGTTGCCCATGTCAGCATTATTGTCATTGTCGTCGTTTTGTTCCCCCATCCAGCCGCTGTTCTTGTTTTGTTTGATGTCTGTTTTCCATTAAATATACACTCCATTTACTTGCTACTCATCCCCAGCGTTCTCACAGAATGCTGACAAAGCATCAGGGTGTTTTTGTTTTTGGTGGTGACGTTAGGTCCGGGTGCTGCCGCTGATGGAACTGGGGTGCCTCACCTGGCTCGTCGGGCTTCCACGCCTTAGCTGGGATGAGAGGTTTCTTTGCCTCAGTTGGCTAGGCAGGCTCCCATACCACATCATGCCTCAGCCAGCTCGTCGGGCTCCTACGCCTCAGCCGGCTCATCAGGCTCCCATCCCACGTCATGCCTCAGCTGGCCCATCAGGCCCCCAAGCCTCAGCGGGATCGTCAGGCTTTCACACCTCAGCAGGATCGTCAGGCTCCCACGCCTCAGCCGGCTCGTTGGGCTCCCACGCCTAAGCCGGCCCGTCTGGCTTCTACGCCTCAGCCGGCCAGTTCGGCGCCCATGCCTCGGCCGGCCCATCAGGCTCGCCCAGGTGGGACGCCGGGTGGCGCCCCTAGAGGGGGAGTACTGTCATGCCTGCTCCCTCTTCCCCTCTCTGGTGCTCGAGGGCGCCAGGCTGCCCTTCATTGTGCACACCTGTCACCATCATGATGCCCATCAGCGCTCATTGGACTCACATGGACTCCTTCACATTGTTGATTGCCTCCTCTATATCTGTTTGTTCCTCAGTTTTGTTACCCGTGTCAGCATTATTGTCATCATGTCATTTTGTTCCCCCATCCAGATGCTGTTCTTGTTCTGTTTGATGTCCGTTTTCCATTAAATGTTCACTCCCTGTACTTGCTTCTCATCTCCAGTGTCGGTCCTCACAATTTGAGCTGTTCTTGCTATAAAATGGACTTGGTCTTTTACCAAATGCATTAACAAGCAAAACATTCCACAAATACAGCTGTGCATAAAATGTGGTGAGTAGTCGACTTGAAGAGAGAGAGAAAATATTTGAACAGTTTTCAACAAATTAATTTATTCCCAAAGGAAGGAGAAACAAGAGAGAAATAGAGAGAGTGAGAGATCTCAATGTTTTTTTCACTTTCAGTTTCACTCTAGCAAATGCAGCTAGATAGTTTAGCCTACTGAAACACCCTGCTCAAACAGAGGGATGCTATGTTAGCTAGCTGGCTATGACTATCCTGGAACACTGGAACTCTTTCAAGTCTAGGTAAGCTTTTGGTTTGATTAATTTATTGCCACCGGGGTACGCCGGTGTAACTGCTTACTGAAACGTTACTGTATGATTGTAGTGGGTTTACTAACGCGTTAGTTATATTACCTAGGCTGACAATGACATTACTTTAGCTAAAATAGTGACAACGATGTAGGTTGTGTGTAGCGGTTTGGCTTGGAAAGGTTTTTTCACGTGGTCACAGAGCGCATAACGTAGATGCAAGAAGGAATACAATGTGGCTGCTATGAAACTGTGAACGGTGTTAACCCATGATCAGGAATGTATTCATTCCACTTCTGATTCTTAAACAGAAGCAAATGGAACAAAATGTGGGGATAAACATACCCGTATTTGCCAAATAGAAACTGTTGTTGACAGCTGTTGGACTAATGATTACACCCACATTCAAAGTAGATGCAGGCAATAGTGTGCAAGGCGGTATTGAATGTCACTGTCTGTCTATGTGAAGCTATTTTTTATTTTATTATTTTTTACCTTTATTTTACTAGGCAAGTCAGTTAAGAACAAATTCTTATTTTCAATGAGGGCATAGGAACAGTGGGTTAACTGCCTGTTCAGGGGCAGAACGACAGATTTGTACCTTGTCAGCTCGGGGATTTGAACTTGTAACCTTCCGATTACTAGTCCAATGCTCTAAACACTAGGCTACCCTGCCGACCTGTGTTGTAAACATTCATTGATAGGCTAGGTTGTAGCAACCTCATGATGGGTATAGGGAAACCTATCGATGTTACATTGAGCTGGATGAATGGAATATGAATTACAGTCATCCAATATGCTGTAATAGAAATAAGACCATGCTCATGAAAAGAAATAGTCCTCCCTCATCTGAAACGGCACTGACCGCCACTGGTCCATAGTCATCTCAGACCAAACTCTGGAGACCACTGTGTCATCTTTACATGGCTGTAAGTCTCTTCCCCACCTACCTTGATCTCAGATGCTACTTTACAATAAGCAACCAATTAGATTAGTTTATTAGTCACATGCACAAGGTACAGTGAACACTATTATGCTCTGAGCTCCAACAGTACAGGTCCAAAAAAGGGAAGTGAATGAAACAATAAACTGATATATAATATATACATATTTACAGCTGTAACAATGATAAATGTGACTAATTTCAGGAAACTAGCCATTTTAATGTAAACTTTTTTATATAAAAACGTTTTTTGGGGGGGCAGAAATGCCTTCTGGAACATGTGAACTTTCATGTGCCTTAATAGCAAACTTGAATGCTATCTGTAAATATGAATAAAATGGTTCAAGTACCTAGTTGGTTTAGTCACAGAAAAAGAAGCGACGTTCCCGCTAGCCATGATTGGCTGAGATAATGAGTGGGCTGGACATGCTGAAAGATGAGTTTGAATTGGTCTGCCATTCAGCAAGCTTCTGTCTATTTGAGCTGGTCAGTATGTGTAGTAGGTCATCCTTTCAATGAGTCTTTAAAAAAAAGTTGTTACATAGTAAAACTGCATAAGTGTTGCTCTCCAGTTTCTGTCAAACCAGTTTTGAAATCAGTGGAATTAAAGTATGATAGCTAAGGAGATGGAGAAACAACCTGTCTCCGGATTACTTCTTCAAACTAAGGGCAACCATGGGATCTGTGACAGAGAGGGAGAAGCGTCCATCCATGTATAGATAGTAGATAGTCTAGCTAGCTTCATTTTCAGATATTACACGTTTCTAATTTTGCCAGAAAGTTGTTTTAATTTCAAGTTAAAGTGTACTGTTTGCTAGCTAGCCAACGTTACCTGGCTAGCTCTCTAGCTAACGTTATGTGTATGATCTGTGTAGTAATATCACTTGCAGAGCCATTTGCTTTGCTAGTTATAGCCTAATGTTAGTTAGCTAACATTGAACCTGGAGGTGAACCTGCAGATTCATGCAGTGTAGTAACGTCATGAGTTGGGATTATGGTACATTGTTTAGCTAGCTAGCTAGTTACATGTCTTAACAAAAGACTCCACTATGCAAGTAACCATTTCAATAGAATGTTCATGATGTCACTGCGACAACTGTTGATAGATGTAGCTGGTAAATTCGCTCTGGCTATTTAATCTGATTTACAGAGCACTCTAGTCTGAGTGTGCCAGAGCACAGAATAACTGACGAATTTACAAACGCTCAACACCCACTGAATATGGCTGGTGTAGGTAAACGTTGGCAAAAAGGCAAAAAAACAAATACACATTTTGCCAGCAGCACATTTGCAGTCACCAATGCTCTGCATAACATACAAACAGCCTAACCAGCTCTGCTAGGATGAGTAAAATGGTCAGTTAGCTGTTCTCTCAAGCTAGCCAATATTAGCCAGTTAGCTTGGGTGCTTGACTGCTGTTGCTAGGACAAACCTACTAGTGAGGATAAATGACTCTGGATAGAGTGATACATGGGGATCTGGAGAACGGAGGGAAGTCTGCTTCTGCCTCCCTGTCACTCTGCGGTGCAGTAATAAGTCTCATGTGCTGCATTTCTATAGCAGGCTGAGTGCACTCTGTGTCTCTCTTGTCAGAAAGCAGCTTGAGGCTCTTTCTGGGGCATTTGCCCTCCCTTCTCCCCCCGCCCTGTGGTACCCCATGGTACCCTGTCATCTTGGAAGCCCAGTTTGTGCCCATCACTGTGCCCTGGCACTTAGTGCGCCAGGCATTCGTCATGCTGACGCATCATGCCCACACATGTGCTATAGGTTTGTATAGCGAACCAAAAAGAAACAAATTTGTTTCCAATTCATCAAACAGTTACACCAAGAAGCAATATGTAACCTCGGAACTAGACTGATTTTCCACAATGTAAAGGCTGTTTGCCCGACAGAAGATATACCAACTTAAATATCTGGCTAACAAAATAAAGTCTGCTCAAACAACTGGTGAAGAGGCGCTGACCAAAAACGAGTGACTATTGAAAACAGTCAGAACACTGGATATTACTTTATCAAATGTGACCTTCCTCCTTCCTTTACTAGTCACTTTAACTCGACCTACATGTACATATTATCTCAATTACCTCGACTAACCTGTGCCCCCGCACATTGACTCTGTACCCGTACCCCCTGTATATAGCCTCGCTATTTTACTGCTCATCTTTAATTATTTGTTATTTTTACTTAACACTTATTTTTCTTAAAACCACATTGTTGGTTAAGGGCTTGTAAGCATTTCGCTGTTGTATTCGGTGTACGTGTGTGTACATGTGACAACTACAATTTGATTTCACTTGATTTACTAGGCACCACACATACACATGTTTCTGCAGACAAACACTAAATATCTGCTGAATCACAAATGCATTGTCAAATGCATGATAGTTGTCGAACCTGAGTGTGTATGGGACCCTGGAGAGGAAGTGTCTTACCTCTCCATTCGTTTGCAGGAATCTTATGAGGACAGGCCTCCGGTGAAGTCAGAACTTCTTTTTAAGTTTACCAGTGTAAATGTGTCCATATTCTGTCATTGTGTAACGCTCAAGGCGACATACTCTGTTTCCCTCAGTCTCGTCTTTAGAGTGCCGAGGAAGGTTCGGAAACCGCAGAAGCACCTATGACTTTGTCTTTGACACTTGCAGTACTTTGATGTCGACATTAAAACCTTTATCCCACTCCTCACTGAAAAGCCCCGGGGCAAGTGTTCATTTTAATATGAAGAAACATCCCGGTACAACACCAGACCACAGTATCATCCAATCAAAGATGGATGTTGAAGCCAGTATTATTATGACTTCTTCACCTTTACACTAGGGGAAGGAGGTGGAAGGTAAATGGATGGATTCAATCAACCCTAGAACCCTCTCCACTCTCTCCCCATTCAATTCAGTGGAAGAGTCCTGGTATGTGCGGCTCTTGAAGGATATGCTTGTCTAGTTCCAGCTCCGCTGAAGAAGCAGCCACCAGCAGACAATCACAAAGGAGTTTAACGTGTCCATTAGGCCTGTCAGTTAGCAGCCCCTTGATTAATTGCACACTACACGGTGGCAAATTAAGGCAGTCCTCAAGAGCACCCCCCTAATAATTAAGTAAGAGTTGAGATTGCCAAGATGAGGTGATTAGATGGGAGCAATGCTTCTCCCACTCTGACACCAATCATTCTGTCTCAGAGTAAAAAAGAGGGAATAGTGTAATAATGTGTTCGTCCTATACTGTGTGGGAATATGTGTGTGTGTTTGAGAGAGAGAGAGAAAGAGAATGCTTGAGTGTGTGTGTATGTGTGTGAGTGTGTACATCGTGTGTGTGCGTGCGTGTCTACATCTGGCATGTGTGTGAAAGAAATTGTGTTTTGAGCTGTAACAGAGTAGAGAGAGGGACGATAAGCCCCTGAAATCATTCGAGGTGCACTGTAGGCTCTTTCAAGTGACTCAAAACTCGAGTGGCAACTCGCAGGGGCATCCATCATGATCACATGACTGCCTCCCAATCCTGCGCCAGAGTGATACCATCCCTCTTGACCCATGGTTACTTGGCATTAAAGTGGCACCATTGCTTTTTAATTTGATAAGATAAAAAGAAGGAGCAAAACTACAAACGGTAGCAACAGTAGAAGCAGTAGAGTTCCACATGGGACCATCGCTTCAGGGAGACAATATTGGTATATATTGTTCGTAAACCGTACGATGGGTAGACAAAACATTAAGGACACCAGCTCCTCCGTGACATAGACTGACCAGGTGAATCCAGGTGAAAGCTATGATCCCTTATTGATGTCACATGTTCAATCCACTTCAATCGGTGGACATCCAGCCAACACAACTGTGGGAAGCCTTGGAGTCAACATGGGCCAGCATTCCTGTGGAACACTTCAGACACCTTGTAAAGTCCATGCTCTGACAAACTGATGTTGTTCTGATGGGAAAAGGGGGTGCAACTCAATATTAGGAAGGTGTTCCCAATGTTCGTTGTACTCAGTGTACTTTATACTGTATCATACATATGGAAGAGAAGGAAAAGCCAGAGAAATGGTCCTGTTGTAAAGAGTTTGTTGAGGAAAGCAAGACGTTGGGTCTATTGTAAAGAGTTTGTTGAGAAAAGCAAGAAGTTGGGTCTATTTTAAAGAGTTTGTCGAGGAAAGCAAGAAGTTGGGTCTATTACAAAGAGTTGTCGAGGAAAGCAAGAAGTTAGGTCTATTGTAAAGAGTTTGCAGAGGAAAGCAATAAGCTGGGTCTATTGTAAAGAGTTTGCAGAGGAAAGCAAGAAGTTGGGTCTATTGTAAAGAGTTTGCAGAGGAAAGCAAGAAGTTGGGTCTATTGTAAAGAGTTTGTCGAGGAAAGCAAGACGTTGGGTCTATTGTAAAGAGTTTGTTGAGGAAAGCAAGAAGTTGGGTCTATTGTAAAGAGTTTGTCGAGGAAAGCAAGACGTTGGGTCTATTGTAAAGAGTTTGTTGAGGAAAGCAAGAAGTTGGGTCTATTGTAAAGAGTTTGTCGAGGAAAGCAAGACGTTGGGTCTATTGTAAAGAGTTTGTCGAGGAAAGCAAGAAGTTGGGTCTATTACAAAGAGTTTGTCGAGGAAAGCAAGAAGTTGGGTCTATTACAAAGAGTTTGTTTGGAAAGCAAGAAGTTGGGTCTATTGTAAAGAGTTTGTCGAGGAAAGCAAGACGTTGGGTCTATTACAAAGAGTTTGTCGAGGAAAGCAAGAAGTTGGGTCTATTACAAAGAGTTTGTCGAGGAAAGCAAGAAGTTGGGTCTAATTGTAAAGAGTTTGTCGAGGAAAGAAATAATTTGAGTCTATTGTAAATAGTGTTTTCTATTGTCTGCTTTGTGTTCCACAACCCTCTCAGGTCAAGCAAGCTTCCATCCAGACCTCATCAAAACACTGAACACTAGTTACCCATAACATCAAATGCCTGACGGCATCTACCCGGCCAAAGTTTTCCCTTAACAAGTCCATGGTCTTTTGAAGTGCTTGTCTAAGCAAATCATCCACTATTGGTCCACACAACTCATAAAAATGCAAACAAAAGAGAGCGATATTGAGTATCTCCAGTAGCTAGGAGATTATTGCATGACGACTCAAACTAAATTCCTCCGCTGCTCAATGTTCGCTACATACTTCAGTCTGAGACTGCGATCATTGAAGTCATTTGTGGTGATGTCAAAATGAGGGGTATTGTACAAAACAAAGTCCTCACTGATTGGATCATCTCTAACCAATCAGAGTATCAAAACGAATGGCACATTTTCAAAACACTGCTTGACCCACGTGTGTTCTGGCCCAACCCATCAGTTTTTGGGACCAATCAGAACGGTTAAAATGTTTTTCCATTCTAGAAGTCATCGGGGAGGTACTCAGATCCAGACTCATTGGGGAGAAGAAACTAACGTCCGTGGGCATGGCGTAGCGTTTGGCCGGAGAAAGGAGTTTGGGTAGCCAGGCAAAGGAGCTAGGGACCCAGAGTTAGATGGTGTAATGAAGACAGAGCTGCTGTCTAGCTGCTGCTACAAACTGTCAAGTCTAATCTTCAACACTCCCCATCCATTAGCCAAACTTTCTGTGTTGTATTTTGTTCCCTTTCACCTCTGTTTGGCAGAGGTATGAGTGATGCTGGTTAATGAAGGTGGCCAATGGAGGTATTGTTAGGAGAATCAGACTGGCGAACATAACCAGTCATAACCTGTCTGGTTTGGATTTTTCAAAAGGAACACATCTGTACTTACGTAATGAAGAGAAAAGACTGCATATTGCACAGCTGGGCCGAATGCTTCAGTTTACAATGGCTTAGACCAGGATTTCTTAAACTATGTTTTGGGACCCAAAGTGGGCCCTGAACATGTGAGAGGTGGGTCGCGATTTATGAGTAAACGTTATAATCACACACAATTTTTTCTTAGTTTGGGTTGTTCGAGGACAGTACATTTCTCATCTGGGTCTTGAGCTGAAAAAGCTTCAGAACGTCTGGCCTAGACAAACAGACAGAAGATAACCATTTCATATGACAAGCCGGAAAACAACATTGCCTGCCTGCTTATTGTGGCTGAAATTACTAATCAATGGTGTTTTCTGTGTAAATATACTATCAGCAGTATGTGTGCATTCAGTAATGAATACTTTGCATCACGATCAATAACGGTCACATTGTTGTCAATTGGCATCCCAGAGTGCATCTTTCCAAAACAGACTAATATGATGTATCCCTGGTGGTGTCTGTACATTGTTGTTTGTTTTCCAATCTGTACCTCTAAGTAGAACACAACTTTGCATGAAATTGGTATTATCAATGGCCAAAATGTAGTCCTGCACCATGCATAGCATTGGAGGTGCAGAAGCATGACTTTTATGCGGTGTGACATGACGAATGTGGTGGATATTCCACAAGGGAAGGAACCAATGAAAGAGAAGGGGAAAATGTGGTGCTGTGGCATACTGTAGCATACTGCAGTGTGTCTGTGTGTGTTTTTACTGGCCACCGCCATTGTAAATGCAGCATGTGTTCTTGTTGGTTCGTTGTCAAACTCCCTGGAGTAATCTCTCATAAGAACAGAAGGATCCAGGCAGGAGAATGTCCATTTCAAACCTAATGCGCCTCAGCACTGCAAATGTAATTGTTAGGAGGAGGGTGAGAGAGAGGGAGAAAAAATACTTGTATTCATAAGCCTTGTGTTGACACTAAAGTGAGATTGGAATGAAGAATACAGGATCGATCATGCCTCAGCAATTGGCCCGTGGTGAAATTCCCTCATGTGTGGTGTCCGAGCCTATACTCTCCATCTCATCACCAGGGCAATTTAGCCTCGGTTAGAGCTGGTCCATCTTCTCCCAGGCTACTACTTATTTCACCATTTCATTCCCCCCCTGGAAGTGGTGAGTGGCTACTAGAGTACTTCAGACTTCCTCTCTCAGCAGAGACTAGAAAAACCACAGACTTCTGTCTGAAGACACAACATCCGGATTCCTGCTTTCATTTGCTTTGTGTGTGGAAAGGAAATACAGGTTGAAAAAAATTATGCATCTAATGGCCCAGACCCCGCCCATCCATCCACTCTACTGTAGGAATATTGTTCCTGGTTGGGCTGACACAGATGTTAAATATGATCCAAAGTAAAGGCTCTTTAACTATTTACAAATACGTTCTTTCTCATTCTGTTGTTGCTGCCACCCCCACCCCTTCTCTCTCTCCTAAGCTAATACATTTTTTCTCCTACCCCTCTCTCTCGCTCTCTTTCTCTCCTTTACTCTCTTTTCATTGGTCTCTCTTTCCATCTCCCTTTCTCGGCCCCTGAACTACTAATCGCAGTGTCTTTTCTCTCTGTGTATGCTTCTTTGTACATCTTGGTTATATTGGTTCCTCCTCCTCTCCCTTTCTCCTTTCATCTCCTCCATCCATCAACCGGGAAGTGTCTTTCCCCCATGAAGCATGCGGTGATGAAACATTCATGTGGATTCGAGAGAGAGCCTCCCCCACAGGCCCCTGTTTTTGATCTGGCCCATCAAAAGCTGACCCACAAGGGCCTTCTCCACTGCCCGACCAAAACAAACAAAGTTCTAGCCACGGAAATATATATTCCATTGATCTGAATTGACTGCCATTCACGACTCACGTTCAAAACCTTCACAAGGGTCCCCTGCCAGTCCTGATCTACCCACACACAGACCTGTACCTCTGTAGTTTTGAGCAGTATACCAACACAGTGTCTGGCTGAAGTGGCTGTTATGGTAGATGCCTGTTGCAGTGGGAGGGTAAAAGAGGACAAGCTTGAAGAAGAAAATACTGTCTTCACTTTACCCGCGCAACACTGTATGACTAGTATTGAGGTCTTGTCAACTAAGCATTGGAGAAAGTAGCCCTGATTCCCAAATCAATATCTGGCTCCTAACCCCTAGGCACTTGTAAATCTGAACTGATTTAATAGGCGTCCACATTATGGCACTACACAAGTGCCTAGGGGGGTAGGGAATATGGGTTGATTTGGGACTGCTTATAGTCATGATAGTTAAATGGATATCTGGGTTATCATGTTAGCCATCCTTCTGACTTGCACAGCGAGCTAAACCCCGGAGGTTAAAAACCTCTAGGTCCCTTTCACAACTGTAACGTTTGAGACACAGAGGGAGTGATAGCCAATCGCTGAATCTTTTGGGAGCAGGTCTCTCCCTGCCATAGAGAGGGGAAGTCGCTATGGACAAAGTGACACCAGGTATGAAACTGGAACATCGCTGTTCCCCAGAGGAGGTGAGTTAGATCCCAGCGAGAGACCTGCTGATGCCTCCTCTGCTAGCTCCAGAGTCTCTCCAAGTCTTAAGACTCTGTACCAACATTAAAGGATTTGGGGGCCTTTGACAGTCAACCACAGTCAATGGGTAGGTCATGCAGGGCTTGCAGGGACTTTGTAAGAGTCTGAACATCAGCTGGGTATGACCTACTGTAGCTTTATGCAGTATGGGTCAACCTCAAAGATTAGGACTGTATCGGGAGACACTATAGTAGGTAAACCAGTCAAAATTCCAGGTATGCCAAGTAAATCCTCCTGGCCTAGATTAAAAGCTCTACAGGGCTAACGACCAAATTCATTTTGCAGTGTACCAACAAATGCCAATGCTTTTGGCTTGCACTGTGTGGATTTTTGGTCTGGGCACTGATCATTGTTGTCCTCTGCATTTCTCTGTCTCTTCATTTCTTTTTCTCTCTTTTCCATAGCTTATATTTCTCCTCTCTCTAAATAAAAATATATTGTCTGTCCTATTCTAGCTTGAATTTCTACCCTTCTGCTGACCCCCCCCCCCCCAAAAAAAAATCATCATCATCATCATCATCATCATCTACTTATTAATCTCCTAGACAGATCATATCAGAGTTACTAGGGACCTAAACATCAAGTATGTCAGCGGTCTGTTGAAAAGGATGGTTTCCATGACAACAGAAACCCCAGACCAAATCATTCTATCTGGCCTGCAAATCAGACCCGAGCAAGAAAGAAACATGAAAGACTACGTTATTTTCAATGAGGAGGAAGAGACTGAAATGCCAAATGACAACTTCCATGGTCCCTAACTATAGTACAATTGAATGCATACATTCATTAAAGAGGACCATCTATTGACTGGAGCTAATGGTGTTATTAATGACACAAACACAAGACTGACATGATGAGAGGACCATGAGTTTGGATACTTCGTCCACTAACGATTTGCTCACTCCAAGTAATACTCACCTACATCGTGAATAAGGACCGTTGTTCATCATAGAAGCAGCAGGAAATAAAAAGAGAAGAGAAGAGAAAAGAACATTAGCCATGAAACAATGCATGTTTACACAGCTTTACATCTGTGAAATGATGTAGTCCAATCCTTAGACACACAAAACATAACCCAGCGTGACTGTATCCCTTTCAGTTTCATTTGACACATCCAGAATTCAACAAGCACCCACTTCAATATTGGTTGTTAACTTGATTGAAAGATTCATTTCAAACCATAAGGGATGTAAACAGACAGGGTGCACAGGTACGCATAAAACAACGGAACGTCAGCATGCAGTTATATTGCTCTGGGCAGGTCAACTATTGCAATTAGCATGTTTGCTTCCCTTGTTTTACAATGGTGGCCAGGAGCTAACTAGGCCAACGTGGTCGCACGCATTTCAATTGAATTCTAGAGGACATCAGTAGTCTATCCAAAAACGCTATGCCAATATTCTTCCCGCTTTATAATCACCACTAAACGTTGGCGCCTCTTGAATTAGACTCTTTTATCCAAAAAATTGCTTCCCAATTAAACCAAAAGAAACACTCTATTCAATGTTTCAGAGTCTGGATAACAGGCAAGTGTACGTGGTATTTCAACTCCAAGCTGCTCAAATATAGTAGAGGCCTTCATCTAGCATGATTTAGTGTCGCTGGTGTGAGTGACACTAGCAGATCTGCGGCTCTCACCTCAAAAGCTGAAGCCAGTGGGGACTCATAAATCATAGGTGGATTTAGTTGCTACCATCAGCTTGAGACCACATTTTACAGCGAGATAGGTTTCCCAGCCCAGCCGGCATCCGAGAGAGAGAGAGTGGAGAGACCACAGTGAGAAATGACAGCATCACCCTGGATCCGGCCCACATATCATTCAGGAGCCAATTCTTTCGGTGGAGTGTGAAAGCATGGATGGCGATATGGTGAGCGGGGATGAAGCAGTGCATTTTGGGAGGTACTGGGGTTCCTGCAAGGTGATGAGGAACTAGTAGAGATAAATGGGACCTGGTGTAGTGTTGTAGAGAGATTTGTTGCTACTGTACCTTAAAACATCAAGACCACTTCCTGGACATGTTCCTTTATTGGCAGTATTAACTTTCCTGGTGAATTTTTCAAATAAATGGAGTTCATTCAGTAATGCACTGCACACAGACTTTACAAAATGAAATGTAACTCAATATTTAGGTGGAAATAATCAATTACTCAATGTAGTCTGTACTCATGTCGGGCTACTATCCAAAATTCTGCACACTGCATATTAACAAGAACACAAACTGCTGTGGCAAATAAATAATAGCAATGGATAAGTGACGAACCAACAGTCCCTGGGTACCACCAATTATCATTTGCTGCAACTACTAACCACCTAAACACAACCTACGGCTGTTTTTGATTTCCACCAGTTAAATGAAAATTATTTATTTGCATTTTTTATCGCCCCCTTGAGATTCTGTTTGTGACAATGCTCTAAAGTCATTACACTCTTTCAGGCAAGTAAACGAATTACATTTACATTTAAGTCATTTAGCAGACGCTCTTATCCAGAGCGACTTACAAATTGGTGCATTCACCTTAAGACATCCAGTGGAACAGCCACTTTACAATAGTGCATCTAAATCTTTTAAGGGGGGGGAGGGTGAGAAGGATTACTTTATCCTATCCTAGGTATTCCTGAAAGAGGTGGGGTTTCAGGTGTCTCCGGAAGGTGGTGATTGACTCCGCTGTCCTGGCGTCGTGAGGGAGTTTGTTCCACCATTGGGGGGCCAGAGCAGCGAACAGTTTTGACTGGGCTGCGCGGGAACTGTACTTCCTCAGTGGTAGGGAGGCGAGCAGGCCAGAGGTGGATGAACGCAGTGCCCGAATGGTTGGGCTTGTGCCTAATGTGGTTATTATACATAGTAATGGCTATTATTCAACTCCTGATGCTGTCTGCACTAGTCTAATAAAGAGAATAATGCAGTATGGTTTCTGATACCATTTTATTTAGTAAAGCAATATAAATGATTCATTATAGAAGTATGCATAACGATGCTAAGAAAATGACAGACTCAGTTTGGCTGATTTCCTATATTCTCATAACTTCAATCTTAATGGCCTTCACAAAAACACAGCACGATAGGTGGTTGTGTGAGTCATAACACAGTGTCTTGTCGTGGAATAGGAGATCAGAGAAACAGCCCAACACTGCAGTGATATTCAGCTTGAGCTTACTGCAGCCAAGAATGGGCCTCCCGAAAAAGTCTCCCTTGGTTGTTGAAGTGAATAGGACAGAGCTTAAGTACCTCAGAAACATTTGGGAACAAGGTAGAAGGCGTGTTAATGAAATATTAATAATCCTCCAATTGAAATCTTCCCGCTTCACCATCCACTAAAGTGAGCTCAACCACTTCCGCTCTCCTGTGAGTCGGTCCCGTTACTGATAATTATCATCCCTCACATGACAGAAGGCAGTTTGGAAACCCTTATTTCTGGGGATGAAGGCTTCACCAGCCTCCTCGTCCTTTGAAAGAGGACACCCAGGTATTTAGTGAATTGTGTGTGGAGAAATGATCGCGACGCTTCTTCAAGCAGTGGCTCTTTGAGAGGAGAGATAAAAGTACACAGTCTGCCCGTCAATTCATTGCTGCGTCTTGTCAGTTAGGCTGCGTTTATACAGGCAGCCCAATTCGGATATTTCTTTCCATTCATTTGTCTTTTGAACAATCAGATCAGTTATTTTACTAATAAATGGGCAAAAGATCAGAATTGGGCTGCCTGTGTAAATGCAGCCTTAGAGATTGGAGAACAGCCCAATTGGAGTTCTAGAGGGGAAAGGGGGAGAGAGAGTTGATTGTGTGTTACTTTCCAGCATGGCTGCTTTTAGTAGGGGATGAACACAAATAACCACATGTTCACTTTTTTTCTCAACTGGAAATCCACCTCTGTCCTTCTCTGTGAGTTAGAAAACGTCTAAATCTCGATTGAGAATCTAGGTGGAGGGTAATGGAATTTCCGCTGTGGGCATCCTCCAACACCAAATAGCCGTCTCACAAGACTGTGCACTGCAATGAACCACAAACTGATAACATAAGTCAATGGCTACTCTTGAAGTCCTGGTGAGGAGAGAGAGAAAAGGACAAGGGGAGATATTCTCAAAACAGCCAAAGATATAGCAATTTCACTGATCCAAGGCAATCTTTTGACTCTCTCATTCTGTGATCGTCGAATGTCATTACTTTTGCACTCCCATCACTCATCTCTCGCATCCACTGGTTCCATAAATGGATTGTTGGTGGATGAGGCTGGAATGGTAGACGTTTTCAACAGGACATCTTGTCTCGAACAAAACTGTTTCTCTGAAGTCATAAAGGGCTGATGAAAGTCAGGGAGAAATCACAATTTAAGAACTCCAGTCATCAAAAGTGACAAATGAAGTACATCACAGTGCTGCTACTTAATATAGATGTGATATATATCATTGATTGTTCTCATAGTGATGGAACCTGTGAACATTGTTTTTGCTTCAATTCTAGTGACATCGTCTGAAAGATCCTTGAGATTAATATCAACTCATACAAAATGCCCACGCGTTGAACTACTACTTAATGGTAGTAGTAATATGATAATGGTCATAAATTAACCCACAAAGCAAGACAACAGCAACACAAGATTTTCAAACAACTGTCTGTTTTTCAATGAACCCGCTGTGTTAATAACAATTACAGAATGCTTGTTTAAATCAGGTAGACAAGGATTAGTTCTAATTTCTCCTGAGCAAGTCTCTTCATCATAGCAAATATCGATGGCAGGTTTCGATGTGGTTTTCACAGATCTTTCACATATCAGATTCACAACATAACCAGTTTGATTTTCTTAGAGGTCATTGGAGCTGTTAAAATATGGTTCTGGTATGCCTTGATCGTGAACCTTTTAATGGACTAATTCCACCAAAGTGTTATATGAATGGGAATTAAGAACCAGATTATACTAGAAAATCTCATCATAAATAGGATTGTGGATAGTGAGCAATGTAATGGGACACAACTTGAGAGAGAAATGTACTTGCTAATTTGAGTGTAAGAAATGGAGATTCGTAGCCTCGTACGAACCATCCCGATCTGTTTTGCTAAACAGAATGTACGGTCGCGAGATCAGGATGGTTCGTTCGAGGCTAGGAGATTCCATTCTTAGTTTTCTAATACAAATGACTAGAATCTTACACGGTAAATGTCCACTTTGACAACAAAGAATGAAGTAAAGATGTAATATGTAGCTGGAAATAGAAAGAACCTCTTGTGAGTTATCAACCCTTTTCTCCAACATTGCGCTTGTTTGCTGAGCAGTCCCTTAGAGCCACTGCTTGCTCTGTTTGTTTGTGTTTACTCTTCCCCCGCAAATATACCTGAAGCCCTCTTTCTCTCTGTGTTTACTTTCCCAGTGGTGGGGATGAGGGCTCCGACTGAGCGAATTGTTTCAGCTTGTCCTGATGTTAGACGTGTAAGGAAAACTCTCCTGCACAGACAGAGACAGACGGACGGACGGACGGACGGACGGACGGACAGACAGACAGACAGACAGACAGACAGACAGACAGACAGACAGACAGACAGACAGACAGACAGACAGACAGACAGACAGACAGACAGACAGACAGACAGACAGACAGACAGACAGACAGACAGACAGATACACACAGACACACAAACACTTCCTCTCATATAAAATACCTCTTCTTTAGGACAGTACTGGAGACTGGTCTGACAGTGTATTTGCAATGACACTCACAGACTTAAAGGCCCACTAATCCCCTTGTTTTCTCCTTCTTCCCCTCTTGCTCAGCAGAGAACTCATAGGCAATCATTAAGGCTGAGGTTTAGTGCTTACACAGCAGTGGTCGATGATGACTATCGATAATGGCATTCTGACTGATATCCAGCCCTGAGTTGAAGGCATAAAATATGATTACCATTTTGGCTGGCGGATGCTTCCACTTCTCCATCTGTGTAGTCCGCTATTTTACTGTCTAATAAAGTGCATTCAGCACCATTTTGGATCGTTTAATCAGCCGTGTGTGTCTACTAATATTTTGTTTTGACAAATATATCATATTTTTAATTTAGACAATTATCTATTTCCTAATTAAATAATAAATGTCTCCACTTTCCAATATTTCATTTCAAGAACTTATTTAAATGATTAATTAAATTATTCCAAATCAAAACCCCATTCAGAAATATTGGTGTGGGTCTATTAACAGTAAACTCCTGTCCATGAAACTTTCACACAATATTCCACAAAATTATACTATTAAAATTCAATATAAAAAGCAGGAATATGGGTTTCTCATTGCAGCCTTGTTTTTCTGCCTGGATCAGCAGATTGTTTTATTTTTGACCGCGCCTCACCCAAAGATGCTCCTGCAATTAATGAAGCGTGTACGTTTTTTTCCCGCCTCAAGTGGGCTGGACTGGATAATCGACCTCCTAATGGACGCAATAAAGTACCTGACACACCAGTCTTTAATACGAAGAGAAAACATTTATCTTCTCCGGCATGCAGGAAACTCTAAGAAAATAAAGACCAAGAGAGTCATTATTTTCACTCAGTGGTCTCATAAAAAAGGGCTGAATCATAACCCATAACAATATCTTGGTCTATTAGAAGAAAAAACACATTATGAAATCCAATTAAAAACCCATAACTTAAGTGTTAGATTGCACACATGGGTGGAGCTACGTGTCCCTCTCGGTACAAAGGAATCAACTTGCTGCAATTCCTCTGCACACAGTCTACACAGTCAAGCCTGCAGGGCTTGTGTCAGACAGACAGGTTCTTTAATCATTCATATTAGTTGGTGCTTTTCTTTCAATACTGACAATGGAAAGTAGCCCAGTCTGCCTTCATCCGTGTTGTAAAATATTGTACCACTCTCCACATATCAGAATAAGCTGAACATCAGCTACTGTTGCAGTTACTTCAATACATCTTGAGTATTTCTGATAGACTCCTTTCATAAAGCTCATTCTCAAAAGGAGCCCCATTAACTGAAAAGTACTGCCTATGGAGTACTTCTCAGCACCATATTCCTAACCAGTTAGATAACAGTCCACAGATTCACTTCCTGGAACAATTCGAGAGAGTCTGAGCCCTTTATTTAGTGTCACCATATTTCACTCTCACAACACCTCCTCTCGCCAAATTATTACTGAACCATTGGGCATTGAAGGCAGTTCCTGTTGTGTTTTGACAAATGCCAAAGAGCAGGAAAAGCATGTTGATTTATCCAAGCAATGCGTCCTAAGTTGTTTGTCACGCTTGATGTTGGGGTAGTGTTGTTTTGTTCTCTGAAGCAGTTCTCTCGTGTTCCCAGAATGACTCCCCCCAACTGACTTGGATACTTCGCATGGAACCGGGCACATTTTAACATCTGCACGATTTACTTCTGGCTGGGTGGATAAAAGCCCCATGTTGGGAACAGGCCTCGATTTCCCCACTGAACATCGACACACGAGAGCCATTTTGAAAAGACAAGATAGTTATGAAAACAACAAAAGACAATGACCTATTTAAGCGTCCCAAAATGAGCCCCGGGCCTCAGTTTGTTATTTGCTTTGTTTGGCAACTTATTGTGTCAGGCGGACCATTTAAATCATCATGTTAAATGATGCTGAAGACGTTTCCACAGGAGTATGCCTGCCTTTCCTGTCATATTACAGGCTATCCCTAAATGGCTATCCATGACGGCACAGCAAGCTCTCTGCATTCTTATCACCACCAACCCCACTTTAGCTGCAGGGAGCTTTCGAGAAACTGCGGAAACATTGATACCACACTCTCCAAGCTGATCCACCATTCATTTCCCCCTGCCTGAGTACGTGATGGACAAGATGCGTGTCTCCCTAGTTTAAATTCCGCTCAGGGTGGACGATTCTAGGAATGACAGACAAGAAGCCTCTCCTTGCCTTTGAGAGCTGTAGGGAGAGCGAGGCAACAGTCGAGTTCTGAAGGAGGGTGAACTTCACACTTGCCTAATCTCTATTCGGGATCTGTCTGTCGTCCAGCGGAAGCCGAACAGCCAGAGTTTGCACTAATTCAATCATCATCTCTTGATTGGCAGGGGAGCTGGAATGCTCCAGGGAGGGGAAAAGTCCCTGCAGACTTTAAAAAGATGGAGGGGTAGAAATAAGCTGTCTTTTTGACATGTTCCCAGTTGACTGTAGTAGAGACCAGTGCTGGGAGATGGTTGGAACCACAGATCCAGTGACAACGATGTAATGGTTATATCAGTTACAACAGTTATATCTACGTATATGTGCTGAGTGAAGTTAGCACACAGAAAGTTATGTTTCCAGAAATCCTAGGTCCAACTTTCTTCAAATGATGCAGAAGGCTTGCCATGTTGGGAGGGCATGTCAGATGAGTTGAAATAAACATTTTGAGTGAACAAAATGACTCATTATAATCCATTATGTAGATATGGACTGTCCTGTCTCCAGATGCCTGGTGTTTTGTAATACAGTATTGTTATGATGCAATGAGGGGGGGGGGAAATTACAAAGCCATCCTAATGACATGATGTGTTCTCCTAGAACTAAAAAGGAGGGCAGAGGAAAGCTTCCTTATGATTTCTTTACTACGGCCACTTTTGCACTTCTTCTCTCATGCTCTTTCAAGTCTAAAGATGAAGGTTCCTGTGGACAATGTTAGTGGATCTAGTTTTCCATCAGGCCTGCCTAATGTACCTTTCGGAAGTTGGGATTCCCTGACATATTTATGGAATTTCACATGGATTGCACAGTGACATGCATGACATTTGCAGGTGATAAACACACAGTATATTGTAAACCCCACCTTCGCTCAACATTATTAATACTCAATTCCCTCATCATTTCCTGCTTTGATACTTTGAAACATGCCAATTAAAATGTGTCAAATCCAGAAGTGGACTCATCAAGGGTACTCAGGTTAATGTAACACTCGGAAATGCATCAACTATCCAAATGCTTTGCATTCCTAATGCTTATAGACAGCAAATCAAATAATAATTGTTATCTATGCCTCTATATTAAATTTGGATGTCAACTCTCCAGAGAATGAAAATATTATGGAAGGAATAATTTCATCCGCATGAATAATTGAAAATAAAGTTTCTCAAAGTTTTCCTTTCAGCCCCCAATCTAACACAAAATCGGAATACTATATCAGAGAACTTGTCACAGACTATTCAAAAAGCATAATGCTGAATCCTTAAGAGACCTGACATAAAGTTATAGAGATAAATATACTTCAATTTCCATGTATCTATATTTTTGTAAATATTGCAAAGGGTAACCACCATTTTGTGCCTGGTACAATGTGCAAAAATAAATGGACAGGAAATAGTCACAGGAAAGTGAAACTATGAAGGGGAACTTTAAACCTCACTTCTCTGTCACCGCTTGTTGAATAATTGATCTACACCTGGGAAACCAAGTGACTTTCTACCCAACTCACAGCCTAGTTGTATGTTTCCAATTAATATCTACAGGGCACAATGAAGAATAACCCAAACAGATGAGTGATTCTAAAGAGTGTTGCAAGGTTTCTGTTAGCTTACCCCAGGGCCCCTTGTTTAAGTAAATCTCACTGGATAATGTTTCCTCCACCATGTTCTCAGAGTGTTAAAGGTTCGAGGGGAGAGACATTTGGTGCTGTTACAAAATGTGCATGCAAATATTTGTGCCCTTCATCACCTTTCCTTACAATACGTTACAGAAGCACCTTGCACCGAAATAAATATCCCGGGAGGCTTTCGAGTTAATGATACTGCCTGTATCATACAGACAGTTGACTTTTGGGTCACATGTTTTATTGATTTGTAAATATACGCTTTAAAGGGAAATAAGTCTGTTTGGACAACAATGCTTGAACAAATCTCTGATTTTATGGTTTACACACAGTGAGTGGACATGCAATGACGATGTTGCAACCAGTTATGCCTGATGGGAATGTTTTTCAGTGGGCTCCAATTGTTATGGCGTTTATTGTATGCTATTATCACTTAGTTTGGAAGGTCTCCCTGTCGCCATTTTCCCCTCATGCTGCCTGTGCTTCAGTTGGGTGGAATAGGACATTCTGTTCATGTAAGACAGAACTCCCAACTCCGTGTGAGCAAAGTGTCCTTGATACAGTAAAAACTGGAATAGACTCAAAGTGCTGCGCTACCAATGGTAAAATAACAGCTTATAACAGAGGATACAAATAATTGTGGTTCTATCAAGTAAACGAGGAGAAAGCCAGAGGGAGGAGAGACAGATAGTGATTGTCCTATGCTTTTGGGAGATTTCTCATACAGTGGTCAGTCGACATAATGCAAAGCAGGGTTGGGGTCAATTCAATTTCAATTCTGGTCAATTCATAAAAATAAACCAAATTCCAATTGTTCATTATTGAAAAGCCTTACAGAGAACTAGAATTAGAATGAGCATTTCAGTGTACCTCCTGAATTGTCTGGGAATTTAAATGGACTTGACCTCAGTCCTGGTGCAAAGGTCACGTCAGTGGTGATGCAGAGGGTCAACCCTACTGAACGGTATTGTGAGACACCATTCCAGTCAGTAATAAGTTACAGGACCGGCGATTGAACCACCCATAATGCTTGGGGACTCAATAATGACCAAACCATTTTTGATCTGAGTGAACGAAGAATTATGCAGATTTTTGCAGAGGAAAGACAACATTTGCTAGGTCATTAACCACAGACCGCAATTTAATAATTTTCACCGTGTGACGACAGAGTCAATGATTTATCTTCTGGCTCTGCCTGGCATTTCTGTAGTGGCACTTTGCAGCGTTTGTACAGGTGGTTGATTTATAATGTCAGTGTTAACCCAGTCTAAAGCGTATCACACAGTCAGTGACACATAGCCATAACTTTGAATTGTGGGGAGAGAAGAGCATAGCAAATATTTTTTTTCCCCTTATCCATTATCACTGTGTAAGTAGAGCACACTGGAAAATGGCATGTAGGCTCCAGTTACATTAAATGGTCAAGTGGATCTTTCACAGGAGGTGGGATTTTTTCTCTACTTCATAATCACCGAATATATTGAAATTTCTCTCACAAGCTAGTGGTTTATATTAATCAGACATAAAAAGCATTGTAATAGTTCAACCACAAGTCATTCATCTACAGCTACCACCTATTACTTCTACTACTGTTTAAATATCTATTCCATTGTTGGATTCTAGAGCAAAGATGATATTGTAGTAAGGTGGGCACAGCTATTTTCAACTGCAGAGGTTCTGTGTATTAGGTCACCTACCCACAATGCTTCCTAAGATTCTCAGATTGGTGACAAGGAGAGCAGAGCTGTAGTGTTCTGACTTGCTGGTGGTGACAAGAGGCCACAACCTGATCAGTATTCTCCAAAGAAGAGCATGACACCTACACAAAGCCAGAGATGTTGTGGTACCTCACTCGTTTTTCTGGAACACTCAGCTTGCCTGAATACACAACCTTCACTACCAAACACAGATCAGTGTGCAAAGCAAGACCTCGCAGGCCTGTCTTATTGAAGCATAACTGAATGTGTATCTCTACATGACAAGTGATCTATTGTTTCAGCTAGCCTGGACAGTATTGAAATATATGTACTTACATTTACATTTAAGTCATTTAGCAGACGCTCTTATCCAGAGCGACTTACAAATTGGTGCGTTCACCTTAAGACATCCAGTGGAACAGCCACTTTACAATAGTGCATCTAAATCTTTTAAGGGGGGGTGAGAAGGATTACTTTATCCTATCCTATCCTCCTGAAAGAGGTGGGGTTTCAGGTGTCTCCGGAAGGTGGTGATTGACTCCGCTGTCCTGGCGTCGTGAGGGAGTTTGTTCCACCATTGGGGGGCCAGAGCAGCGAACAGTTTCGACTGGACTGCGTGGGAACTGTACTTCCTCAGTGGTAGGGAGGCGAGCAGGCCAGAGGTGGATGAACGCAGTGCCCTTGTTTGGGTGTAGGGCCTGATCAGAGCCTGGAGGTACTGAGGTGCCGTTCCCCTCACAGCTCCGTAGGCAAGCACCATGGTCTTGTAGCGGATGCGAGCTTCAACTGGAAGCCAGTGGAGAGAGCGGAGGAGCGGGGTGACGTGAGAGAACTTGGGAAGGTTGAACACCAGACGGGCTGCGGCGTTCTGGATGAGTTGTAGGGGTTTAATGGCACAGGCAGGGAGCCCAGCCAACAGCGAGTTGCAGTAATCCAGACGGGAGATGACAAGTGCCTGGATTAGGACCTGCGCTGCTTCCTGTGTGAGGCAGGGTCGTACTCTGCGGATGTTGTAGAGCATGAACCTACAAGAACGGGCCACCGCCTTGATGTTAGTTGAGAACGACAGGGTGTTGTCCAGGATCACGCCAAGGTTCTTAGCGCTCTGGGAGGAGGACACAATGGAGTTGTCAACCGTGATGGCGAGATCATGGAACGGGCAGTCCTTCCCCGGGAGGAAGAGCAGCTCCGTCTTGCCGAGGTTCAGCTTGAGGTGGTGATCCGTCATCCACACTGATATGTCTGCCAGACATGCAGAGATGCGATTCGCCACCTGGTCATCAGAAGGGGGAAAGGAGAAGATTAATTGTGTGTCGTCTGCATAGCAATGATAGGAGAGACCATGTGAGGTTATGACAGAGCCAAGTGACTTGGTGTATAGCGAGAATAGGAGAGGGCCTAGAACAGAGCCCTGGGGGACGCCAGTGGTGAGAGCGCGTGGTGAGGAGACAGATTCTCGCCACGCCACCTGGTAGGAGCGACCTGTCAGGTAGGACGCAATCCAAGCGTGGGCCGCGCCGGAGATGCCCAACTCGGAGAGGGTGGAGAGGAGGATCTGATGGTTCACAGTATCAAAGGCAGCTGATAGGTCTAGAAGGATGAGAGCAGAGGAGAGAGAGTTAGCTTTAGCAGTGCGGAGGGCCTCCGTGATACAGAGAAGAGCAGTCTCAGTTGAATGACTAGTCTTGAAACTTGACTGATTTGGATCAAGAAGGTCATTCTGAGAGAGATAGCGGGAGAGCTGGCCAAGGACGGCACGTTCAAGAGTTTTGGAGAGAAAAGAAAGAAGGGTTACTGGTCTGTAGTTGTTGACATCGGAGGGATCGAGTGTAGGTTTTTTCAGAAGGGGTGCAACTCTCGCTCTCTTGAAGACAGAAGGGACGTAGCCAGCGGTCAGGGATGAGTTGATGAGCGAGGTGAGGTAATGGAGAAGGTCTCCGGAAATGGTCTGGAGAAGAGAGGAGGGAATAGGGTCAAGCGGGCAGGTTGTTGGGCGGCCGGCCGTCACAAGACGCGAGATTTCATCTGGAGAGAGAGGGGAGAAAGAGGTCAGAGCACAGGGTAGGGCAGTGTGAGCAGAACCAGCGGTGTCGTTTGACTTAGCAAACGAGGATCGGATGTCGTCGACCTTCTTTTCAAAATGGTTGACGAAGTCATCTGCAGAGAGGGAGGAGGGGGAGGGGGAGGAGGATTCAGGAGGGAGGAGAAGGTGGCAAAGAGCTTCCTAGGGTTAGAGGCAGATGCTTGGACTTTAGAGTGGTAGAAGGTGGCTTTAGCAGCAGAGACAGAAGAGGAAAATGTAGAGAGGAGGGAGTGAAAGGATGCCAGGTCCGCAGGGAGGCGAGTTTTCCTCCATTTCCGCTCGGCTGCCCGGAGCCCTGTTCTGTGAGCTCGCAATGAGTCGTCGAGCCACGGAGCAGGAGGGGAGGACCGAGCCAGCCTGGAGGATAGGGGACATAGAGAATCAAGGGATGCAGAAAGGGAGGAGAGGAGGGTTGAGGAGGCAGAATCAGGAGATAGGTTGGAGAAGGTTTGAGCAGAGGGAAGAGATGATAGGATGGAAGAGGAGAGAGTAGCTGGGGAGAGAGAGCGAAGATTGGGACGGCGAGATACCATCCGAGTAGGGGCAGTGTGGGAAGTGTTGGATGAGAGCAAGAGGGAAAAGGATACAAGGTAGTGGTCGGAGACTTGGAGGGGAGTTGCAGTGAGGTTAGTGGAAGAACAGCATCTAGTAAAGATGAGGTCGAGCGTATTGCCTGCCTTGTGAGTAGAGGGGGAAGGTGAGAGGGTGAGGTCAAAAGAGGAGAGGAGTGGAAAGAAGGAGGCAGAGAGGAATGAGTCAAAGGTAGACGTGGTACTTGTTTGGAGCAGTGCATTGACTATTTTGGCTGTATTGATTGCAGGTTATTAAAGAGTCACTGCCCCTAAAAAGCAACTTCTCGTTTTTAAAATGGCCTATGTGGCATCGATATGAGCTCGTGTCAAAATGTACTACAAATTGTAAATAAAATAATTTTGGTCAAAAAGTCAGTCTCGTCCAAAACTGAGATGTGCGAGATGATTGTAGAAAATTGTATATCATGGAATGAAGGCTACCGTAACAGTTTTCCTTGGGTTGGGTTTATTTCAATTTCTGCCCACATGCCCACAGGTGGAAGCACCCAAGTAATCATAAATTCAGAGTGCAGCTGTTAACCAATGTTAATGCCTATGGTCAATTTGGTTTGACATTCGATATCCCTTTGGGGTGTTATGACGTTGGCCTAGGGCTAGGTTTATGACAGTCATAAATACCTCTTCCCCCATTTTTCCTCTCTCTACTCTACTGATGTTACATTTGCAAAACCCTTGGTTAACATAGAGATTCTGGGAACATCAGAAGGTGGGGGGAAATGAACTATATTCTGGTAATCCGACCAATTGAACATATGCGGTGGTACTTAATGAACATGATGTCAGTTTGGTTGTCATCTGAGACATTCTCATCAATGACAAGATGACATAAACTCTACAGTGGAAAGTCTACACATCATAGTTAACAGATTCACATGGAATTGTTGTTTAATTTAAATGTTTGAATATGAAATTATTCGTGATGGGATGAAATGTGATTTCAGCTTCTAAAATAAGGCTCTGCTCAATCAGTGGCCCGCCCCTGTGAAGGGACATGGACTATAAAACTTTTCAAACACGCCTCCTCTCCCTTCCTATATAAAGCCTTGATGACAATATAACCTTCTGTTCCGAGGATGTGAGGACGACGGTCCGATGTCAGAATGATTCAGATAATAACTACAGAACGAAGCCAACATCATCGTGTGCTTTGGTTGCGAATGGTATGAACTTTGAACTCTTATTCACTACAGAAGTGATACCTCCTAGCCGTTGAGTTAGCAACAGCAGCTGTAAACGCATGTTAGGAAGGAACAGACAGAGTATCCCGTCTATCACACAACGTTGTTACTACAACGTATCCAATTGACCACCAGAGACATTCTTCAAAGAACAAAGAACTCGGTTCGGCAACATGGCCTTCCATCTACCACCAACCTACTGAAGCGCAGCTCAGAGTAAATATTTATTGCATTTTCCTTTTCCAAATGGTTGTTAATTTAGATTGCATAAGATATTGTATTTACGATAGCACAGCTTCGCCTTTTGTTCCTCAGTCTTCCCGCTCTTTTACTCAAACCCAGCCCCTTTTCTTTTGTGTAACAAGCTGTCATATCTGTTCCGGCCGCTAGGGACGTTTTTCTTTATGACATAATTTGTGATCAAGTTATGATTAATTATGTGTATATGTAATTCTGTGTGATTAGTTAGGTATTTAGTAAATAAATAATTAAACCCAATTTTGTATTGCTGATTCAACTTGTTAGCCAGGGTCCGTGCAGATAACCAAGAATTTACAACTTTCAGATGAGACTGAATTAAGATGATGATTAATATTGACTGCTATTGATGTAAAATATTAATAGATCTTTAAGAGTTCTAGTAATTATTTCGTGGTGCCCCGACTCTCTAGTTAATTATAATTACATGATTAGCTCAATCAGGTAATATTAATTACAGAGAAATTATTTTATAGAATAGCATGTCATATCACTTAATCCGGCATAGAAAAAGACATGACAGGGGCTAGTTAGGGACCATCAGTAAGTTATACAATGTACAATATTTCAAAAAGTTAACCTCTTCAGTCGACCCTCTACTTTTTTGAACATTCTGTTAAAAATCGCGCAACATTTCAGCGCCCTGCTACTCATGCCAGGAATATAGTATATGCATTTGCTTAGTCTGTGTGGATAGAAAACACTCAGACGTTTAAAAAACTGGTTAAATCACTGCTGTGGCTTTACCAGAACGGCATTTACATTGAAAAGCACAGGAAAAACTGATCACTGAAAATGGGGAAAATATATCCATGCGCTACTTGAACCCATTGATAAACGTGAACCACAATTAATTGACTGAGGTTGCAGTACCTACAGCTTCCACAGGGTGTCTAGAGTCTTGTCATTTCCCTTCAAGTTTTTTCTTGGTCAAACACATACAGGACACCGTATCTAATCCGGTCTAGGACCGGATATTTTCGTTGAGTTTCTAGCCGGACATTTTTCCAGACGGACAGCTAATAATCTTTACATCGCCTCCTGATGAATTTTATCGCTTATTAACGTTTACTAATACCTAAAGTTGCATTACAAACGTATTTCGAAGTGTTTTGTGAAAGTTTATCGTCGACTTTTTGAATTTTAAAAAATGACGTTACGTTTTGAAACGATGTTTTTTTTCGTTTATCACACAGTCTACATATAACGATATCTAGGCTTTATATGGACCGATTTAATCGAAATAAAGACCCAAATAGTGTTTATGGGACATCTAGGAGTGCCAACAAAGAAGATGGTGAAAGGTAATGAATGTTTTCTATTTTATTGTGCGGTTTGTGTAACGCCGAAATGCTAATTATTTTGTTTACGTCCCCTGTGGGTCTTTTGGGGTGTTGCATGCTATCAGATAATAGCTTCTCATGCTTTCGCCGAAAAGCATTTTAAAAATCTGACTTGTTGCCTGGATTCACAACGAGTGTAGCTTTAATTCGATACCCTGCATGTGTATTTTAATGAACTTTTGAGTTTTAACTAATACGATTAGCATTTAGCGTAGCGCATTTGCATTTCCAGAGCTCTAGTTGGGACGCAAGCGTCCCGGGTAGAAGCAACAGGTTAAATAGCTAAATATGTGCAACATTAAAATATTGTCCCATTTACACTGTGTCATTTATTGACTGTCCCTAACTAACACCAAAGATAGGCTATCCAATGTCAAATCAACTTTGCCACGGTCACACACTAGCCTAAAGTTGTCTACCACTGGCTACCCTAGGCAACTTCAAGACAAAAGATCTGGTTAGACTGTTTTAAGTTATCTAAAAGGGTGAGTGACTGTAACTGTGTACTGTTTTGGCAGAGTGAATGTGCAAACGCTTACCACAAACACACACGAGACACCCACATTAACCTCCCCCCAAGACTACTCTTGTTCTGGCTTCAGTCATGGCCGCTGCATTTCTTAATGACCAAGCCCAAAAACAAGGCCAAATCAGGAAGTTCAGACCCCCTTCAGTACTTCAATTTCAAGCTACCAATGGAGAAGCTCAATACGATAGAAACAACCAGCAATCCATCTCTCTCTACGCAAGCAAATTCTCTTAAAATGGAATTCATAAAATTACACATTCTTGAATGCAGGCTCAAATACTGGATTTATGCAGAGTACATTGCCAGCGGTGCATAATGCATCGCTCTTGCTTTGCCTAGTTTAAGAAATGCAAATCACAGCGAGTTGATGGAATCCGTTCACAGGCCCTGTGATAACATCTTCAAACCTTATTGATGCACGGTCTTGCAATGTGAAAGAGCCTCTGTATGTATGCAAAACAGAGAGAGAGAGAGATAGAGAGAAAGAGGTGGGGGAGCAAGAGAAAGAGAGAAAGTGAGAGAGGAAGATGGAGGATAGAAAGAGGGAGAGGTTTTCTTTTTAGAATATGACACCCGCTGGCTTCTTCTACTGCCATTTCTAAACAGCGGATGAAAGGCGGCCTGAACTGTCACACAGTTCTTTTTAAAATTATCTCAGAGGTGAAGTGGAAAGCCATTTTACTGAGTGACTCTCAGTAGAAACCAATGTACTCCATCACCCCCCCCCCCCCCCCCCGCCTGCGCTCTATCAAGGTGCATCTTTTTGGTAATGCAACTTGTAATGGTGCAAAAGAGCCATTAGGCATCACAGAACACTGCCAGAAAGCACTGTCTCACGGTCTTTTCAGGGAGAATAATGGGTAAAACAATCTAGTTTTAGAGAAAAGTCATCAAGAAAAAGTGACAAAAATAATAACTCTTGGATTTGCAAGAACAAAAAAGAAAAGCTTGTTTCTACACCACATAACTTGAGATTTTAACATAGTTTTTGTGTAACACAATGAGAAATTGGAAAATATTTATTCTTAAATGGAACACCAAGTTGTGGAAAGATTGAACCCTGCTTGATTGTTGTATAATTATGATTAATTTGAATACCTTATACTTGACAAATGTATACTGCTACAGCCAAAGACAATAACAACGCTCTTGTCACCTTCCACTTCATCTCCCTCTCCTCTCTGAAGGCATCGCAGGAGACAATTTACTGTGGGCCTTTTTCCAAAAAGTAGACAAGGAAGAGAGTCAGGACAAAAGGCTCTTAGAATACTTTTATGAACCCCAGATCGGACAGGCCCACTCTAAACATGTCCAATACGGTAAGGCTAACCTTAACTTGGTTAAGTCTACCTTAAAGGTCCAATGCAGCGGTTTTTATATCAAATAAAATATAATATAATAAAATATACAAATAAATAAATGGCATCACACTTTTGCAGTGTTAGTTTAATCAACTGCTGTACAATAAGATACAAAACACAGGAAAAAAACTACATTTAGACTGCACTGTGCCTTTAAGGCTAGGTTAAGAGAGCCGTGTTTTTATATTATTTACATTTATTCATTCATTGGAACATCAAAGATATTGTAAGGGTTTTCCTCCTCTTCGTCTGAAGAGGAGGTGTAGCAAGGATCGGACCAAGATGCGGCGTGGTAAGTGTCCATGGTTGTTTATTTAAAAACATGAACTGAACACTCAATGAATACAAAACAATAAACGTGAACAAAACCGAAACAGTACCGTGTGGCGAACAAACACAGACACGGAAACAATCACCCACAAACACACAGTGAAACCCAGGCTACCTAAGTATGATTCTCAATCAGAGACAACTAATGACACCTGCCTCTGATTGAGAACCATACTAGGCCGAAACATTGAAATTCCCAAAACCTAGAAAAACAAACATAGACAACCCACCCAACTCACGCCCTGACCATACTAAATAAATACAAAACAAAGGAAATTAAGGTCAGAACGTGACAGATATTCTGGAATAGGGCAAACAATTCATATTTCTGTCCAACTGGATTGACAAATTGATGAATAAGGAAATAATCGATGAGAAGGCATAATCAATACCTATGAGTAGAACTTGAGCTTGACGACCAGGACAGGCATTGGTGGCAGCACTTGGAGATTGAGATGGTCAAATATTGTCTATTATATTGAAAAGATAGTCAAGTGACCACTATAACAATGGAAATACATGACCTCATTTATGGAGGGAGAAGGCAAGATTAGGTGGGAACGTTCTTGCCATTTAGAGCTTCATTGAGGCTCCTTTAAAAGTCGTCAATTTTCTTCTTCATTGGCTGATTTACTCAAACTCATAGAAATCCCCACCTAGTTGACTACGTTAAAATGGTGGAATCCCTCAATCGCAATGTCCATGCTAAAACGGGTTATATCCATGATGAGTCCTCTATCTATCTCTTTGACAGCAGGGACAACTCCGTTATACTGAACTGTGTCTACTTACCCTAAGTATACCAAACATTAGGAACACCTTCCAAATATTGAGATGCACCCCCCTCTTTTGCCCTCAGAATAGCCTCAATCCATCGGGGCATGAACTCTACAAGGTGTCGAAAGCATTCCACAGGGATGCTGCCCCATGTTGACTTCAATGCTTCCCACAGTTGTGTCAAGTTGGCTGGATGTCCTTTGGTTGGTAGACCATTCTATTTCCACACGGGAAACTGTTGAGCATGAAAAACCCAGCAGTGTTGCAGTTCTTGACACAAACTGGTGCACCTGGCAACTACTACCATACACTTCTATATTTTGTCTTGTACATTCACCCTCTGAATTGCACACGTACTGTACACAATCCATGTCTCAATTGTCTCAAGGCTTAGAAATCCTTCTTTAACCTGTATCCTCCCCTTCATCTACACTGATTGAAGTGGATTTATCAAGTGACATCAAAAAGGATCATAGCTTTCACCTGGATTCACCTGGTCAGTCTGTCATTGAAAAAGCAGGTGTACTTAATGTTTTGTATACTGCGTGTATATCAGTACAACCTAACTATTACGAAATTTCTAATCGATCAAATAAACCTCACGTAGCAAATTAGCAGTTAAATGTTTTTGTTGACCAAATTCGACACTCACTGACACTTTCACTCTCAAATTCAACACTCTCCATACAGAAAAAAACACATTTTCGTGGACAGATCTTTGGCAGATCTTTGGCGATTGTTCAATGGCATTGTGTCCTGGTGGGTTCTCACCAGCCAAAAGATCTCATCTAGCGCCGGGTCCCTATCAACACTGTTTTCAAAGCAGCACTAGAAATTCTTCTTACTTTGTTTGCCAACATTGGAGTACAAAAAAACGGATATATAAGCTCGTGAGGCATTTCTAAGTTATATCCTTCAAGAATCAATGGATACATATAATTATTTTACAAGTAGCGACTGATGCTTGTCCCTTTAAAGGGAAATTATTTCTAATGTTCAAAACAAGCAGAATGAAATAGACTAATCCAACCCAGAAATCTGCAGCTCACACAATTAAAAAAAGTCTTAAATCAAGCGGGCACAACAGTGTAAATCATTGGGTTAATGTCTAATCATCATGGATAAGATATTGCTCCCTAATCCATGTTGATTACACAATGTTATAAAATATACACTTATATGTAATAACATCGTGATTTATTCGACATAGAAAGTCTAAATCCCCCATTAGCTTTCTGTTATATTACAAACCTGCAGATTAACCTTAAGGACCATAGAAAAAAGACAAAAGAGAAAAACGTTGAAAAATTAAAGACTCTGGGTCACTGACATGAAATGGCCCTGCTAACCTGCCCCTGTTGGTGGGTACCCAAATGCAGCTCTCGAGTGGTGCAGCGGTCTAAGGCACCGTATCTCAGTGCTTGAGGCACCACTATAGACACCCTGGTTCGAATCCAGGATGCATCACAACTGGCTGTGATTGGGAGTCTCATAGGGCGGCACACAATTGGCCCAGCGTCGACTGGGTTTGGCCGGTGTAGGCTGTCATTCTAAATAATAATGAGTTCTAAACTGACTTGTCCGGTTAAATAAAAAAAACGTATTGACAGTCTCCGATCTGTGATCTGCTTGTAGCCTAGTAGTTAGAACGTTGGTCAGTAACCAAATGGTCGCTGTTTCGAATACTTGAGCGGATATGGTCTCAAAACGATCTTTGTGCCCTTGAGGAAGGCATCTAACCCTAATTTGATCCAGGGGACCGTAATAAGCCAGCATATGGAATTGCTTTAAGATGGTCATACCATGGATCATTTAGCTATTTCATTTATAATTTTAGGAACCCTTTAGGTATATAAAACAATGATACATATATAAGAATTTAAATGTGGCCTTTACTATTAAAGCCCATATAAAATGCATTGAATAACACATTCATAAATGGCAAAAATGACAGTAAAAAAATAAATGTATCATAAGGAATAAAGGTTGTGAAGAGTTTTTTGGACACATATTTAACCCTTTATTTTTGTTGGCACAAAACTATCTCCATACTTCCATTCGTTTTGTATGGGTTACCGAAACGGATCATGTTCGTGATAGTCTCCCCTTTCCATAGAGAAGTTAAAGACGTTTTTGTGAGAAGACTGATTTTTGCGAGGTCTCATTGTCTGACAAACACCTCTGTATCGCGAGCTTAAACTGTCAGATATTTTTATTATGTTACTTAGATTTCCGCACGGGTGCGTCAATAGACTTTTAAGGATTTTAACTCCACCTTTCTATAAAATGCACACTTTGTCACGTTCTGACCTTTGTTATTTTGTTATGTCTTTGTTTTAGTATGGTCAGGGCGTGAGTTGGGTGGGTTGTCTATGTTAGTTTTTCTATGATTTGCTATTTCTATGTTTGGCCTGGTATGGTTCTCAATCAGAGGAGAATGTCTATCGTTGTCCCTGATTGAGAACCATATTTAGGGAGCCGGGTTTCTATTGTGTTTCGTGGGTGATTATTTTCTGTTTTCTGTTGTGTGTCTGCACCAGCCAGAACTGTTTTCAGGTCGTTCTCTTGGTTAGTTTTGTTATTTCCGTGTTCATCTAATAAATATGGACACAAACCACGCTGCACCTTAGTCCTCCTCTTCTTCCAACAACAAAGACCGTTATACACTTCACTAAATGTGTCATACTGTCTTTAAAGTTACAGAGGCAATGGAATCTGTCATAGCATGTCACTCTAGGGTAAACCAACATCATTGGACAAAGGTGCAGCAACCTGACATGGTTGAGGCCTTAATGGCCTTGGTGACACTGCACATTTTTTTCTCCAAACTCTACCCTCACCTTCATAGCACTAATACATGCGTATGTACGCATGTACACACCCACCCACACACTCACACAATATGGATTACACTGTTGTATGTAGATTGTACATAACTTGTTACCTCAACATCCTGTGATAATTCTGTTGTAGTTATTCACTTTATAAATGCATACCTATATAGTTACATCATGCTTATTTTCCAGAGATAGTGTAATACAATGCATGACCAAAAGTATGTGTACACCTGCTCTTCGAACATCTGTTCCAAAATCATGGGCATTAATATGGAGTTGGTCCCCCCTTTGCTGATACAGTATAACAGCCTCCACTCTTCTGGGAAGGCTTTCCACTAGACGTTGGAACATTGCTGTGGGGACTTGCTTCCATTCAGCAACAAGAGAATTAGTGAGGTTGGCCACTGATGTTTGGCGATTAGGCCTGGCTTGTAGTCGGCATTCCAATTCATCCCAAAGGTGTTCGATGGGGTTGAGGTCAGGGCTCTGTCCAGTCAAGGCCAGTCAAGTTCTTCAACACCAATCTTGACAAACCATTTCTGTACGGACTTCACTTTGTGCAAGGGGGCATTGTCATGCTGAAACAGGAAAGAGCCTTCCCCAAATTGTTGCCACAAATTTGGAAGCACAGAATTGTCTAGAAAGTCATTGTATGCTGTAGCGTTAAGATTTTCCTTCACTGGAACTAAGGGGCCGAGCCCAAACCATAAAAAACAGCCCCAGACCATTATTCCCCCTCCATCAAATTTTACAGTTGGCACTATGCATTTGGGCAGGTACTGTTCTCCTGGCATCCACCAAACCCAGATTCATCCTTCGGACTGCCAGACGGTATAGGGTGATTTATTACTCCAGAGGGTGCGTTTCCACTGCTCCAAAGTCCAATGGCGGCGAACTTTACACCACTTCAGCCGATGTTTGGCATTGCGCATTGTGATCTTAGCTTTGTGTGGGAAACGCATTTCATGAAGCTCCCAATGAATGGTTCTTGTGCTGAAGTTGCTTCCAGAGTTCCATCGGTCAGGAGTGTTGCAACTGAGGACAAATCATTTTTACACACTACACTTTCAGCACTCGGCAGTTCCGTTCTGTGAACTTGTGTGGCCTACCACTTCGCGGCTGAGCTGTTGTTTCTCCTATGAGTTAGCACTTCACAATAACAGCACTTACAGTTGACCGGGGAAGCTCTAGAAGGGAAGAAATGTGACGAACTGACTTGTTGGAAGGTGGCACCCTTTGACAGTGCCATGTTGAAAGTCACTGAGGTCTTCAGTAAAGCCATTATACTGCCAATGTTTTCTGTGGAGATTGCATGGCTGTGTGCTCGATTTAATACTCCTGTCAGCAGCTGGGTGTGGCTGAAATAGCTGCATCCACTCATTTGAAGGGCTGTCCACATACTTTTGTATATATAGTGTACATTGTTTTTAAATAACATTAGATACTGTGTCATGAAATAATTGTTTGCTAAGCTTCAAAGTTTTGCCTCCGGCCACAACAACGCTTCTATCCAACATGCATGAGCTTCGTTGTTACTGACAGCAATGGTGTCTGTCGTCCTTTGCATCTCAGTGTACTAAAGTTAGGACACGTGTACATTTGTGGCTATGATTAGCTATGATTAATCCACAGAGATGCAGGCTGATTACTCATCTCACTCAAGTTATTTCACACCTGTGATGTTTTCATAATTTTGTCATTTCATAAAGTAGTTACAGTAAGCTATAATTCCTTCTGTATAGTCTTCTAAAGGAACATTGTCAAGTGGCACATTCCAAGTCCACATCTTCCTTTAAAGTGATTACATTTGATATGACCTTTTTGCAAAATGTACATTATTCTAGCTATATTCAGGTATTTTAACTAATCAAAAAGATGCTTGATATCGTTCTTAACCTAGAGAGAGGAGCAAATACATTTTAAAAACGGTTATTAACTTTTCATTTATCTTATGTGAATTCCAATGAATATGGAGATACCATTTGTGAAATTCACAGCAAATGACGAGCGCTCATTTCATTATTAATTTACTGAAGTGATAACCAGTTGGAAATAGACATTTAATATTTCTTAATCCCATTTCAAGATGTGAAATACAATGAAAATCAATGTTCTCGAAAGCCCAGATGACTCACTTCCTGAGGAAATGTCAATGGGAAGACATCCTGAGAGGACATCCTGAGGAGTGCTCTGTTGGGTTTACAGAGCCCTGAGCAGAGCTGATGAGATCAAACTGGACTGTACTCACGAACAACAGCTCCCTCTGACTCATCCTCACTCCACACACACAGCTTTAACAAGCCTTTTGTGGGGCCTAGCTAGCTGCTTTTGCAGTGTTGCACTGCACTACACCTCTCTCTCTCTCTCTCTCTCTCTCTCTCTCTCTCTCTCTCTCTTGCTCTCTCTCTCCATTTTCTTAGCCGCCTCGCACAGCTGCTATGCTTTATATTTGGAGAACAGACTCACAGATAGGGGCCAAATGTGGTGTGCAGATATAAGGCTCTCCTAGAATTGTCAGAAAATACAACTTCACATGAGTTCTGTCTTTCATTTCTCATGTTCGTTCTTATAGTAGATGAGTCTGCAGTTTCAGTGGGCTGTATATGACAGTGCTTTGCTCTACCCTGCCATACAGTGTATGCTCTCATCACCCCAGGCTCTCTGGTATCGCCAGCAACCCAGTCATAAGCATTCAATGCTAGTCTAGGAGGGATTTACAGGCCATTTTGGCAGTGCAGCAACATTATCACAGTTCCATTCAGTGCCGGTCCGTGCGGACAGCTGATAATCACATGCACAATGCTTTCAATCCAGCCGACTACACAAAGATAAACAACAAGCGGTTGCAATGACACAGCGAGAGGTCAAATCTGTCTCCAATCCTCATTTCTGCAAGGTTTATTTTAGATGAAATATGACACAGTCTGACGACGCCTAGCAAAGCCTTAATTTTGGGGGTGGGATTTCAGTCAGTCCTGCCAAAAAGGCATTCCCTTAAAACTCATTATCTTGTCCTCATTGTCATGTGGAGTTGAAGACAAATCTTCATGAAATGTTCTCTCTCACTGACTAGAGGAGGGTTGAGGGTGTTTTCCTAAATGTTTACTAACGTGATTGAGGTCAGTGTCTGATATTATTTCTTTCAGACTGTGTAGACAGACAGACAGACAGACAGACAGACAGACAGACAGACAGACAGACAGACAGACAGACAGACAGACAGACAGACAGACAGACAGACAGACAGACAGACAGACAGACAGACAGACAGACAGACAGACAGACAGACAGACAGACAGACAGACAGACAGACAGACAGACAGACAGACAGACAGACACTAAAATCGTGTAAGGGCTTCCACTTAAAAAAGTTTATAAAGCAAATGAGTACTGTCAAAGGGCAGAATTCAATCAACTCCACAGCGGGAACCCCACAATAGCAATGGCCCAATACAGGAAAAAAGATGTTACCCCCTTTTTCAATATTGTCTCATCACTACAACTCCCCAACGGGCTCGGGAGGCAAAACCCTCTGAAACATAACCTGCCAAACAACACTTCTTAAGCATCCTCCTGCTTAACAAGCCATACCAATGTGTCGGAGGAAACACTGGTCAACCGAGGTCAGCCTGCAGGCACCCGGCACGCCACAATGAGCCAAGATAAGCCCCCCCAGCCAAACCCTCCCCTAACCTGGACGACGCTGGGCCAATTGTGCGACGCCCTATGGGACTCCCGATCACGGCTGGTTGTGACACAGCCTGGAATTAAACCAGGTCTGTAGTGATGCCTCTAGCACTGTGATGCAGTGCCTTAGACCTCTGCGCCACTCAAGAGGCTCAGAAAACCTATTTTCATTCAAATTAAATGAGTTTTATTTGGTTGCAAGCTGATTGGTTTCAAGCTGTTCGCATGTACAGTCGGAGATTTACATACACTTAGGTTGGAGTCATTAAAACTAGTTTTTCAACCACTCCACACATTTCTTGTTGACAAACGATATATTTGGCAAGTCGATTAGGACATCTACTTTGTGCATGACACAAGTCATTTTTCCAACAATTGTTTACAGACAGATTATTTCACTTATAACTCACTGTATCACAATTCCAGTGGGTCAGAAGTTTACATACACTAAGTTGAATGTGCCTTTAAACAGCTCGGATAGTTCCAGAAAATTATGTCATGGCGTTAGAGGCTTGATCGGCTAATTAACATCATTTGAGTCAATTGGAGGTGTACCTGTGGATGTATTTCAGGGCCTACCTTCAAACTCAGTGCCTCTTTGCTTGACATCATGGGAAAATCAAAAGCAATCAGCCAAGACCTCAGAAAAAAAGCAGAATTCCACAAGTCTGCTTCATCCTTGGGAGCAATTTTCAAACGACTGAAGGTACCACGTTCATCTGTACAAACAACAGTACGCAAGTATAAACACATGGGACCACACAGTTGTCATACCGCTCAGGAAGGAGACACGTTCTGTCTCTTAGAGATGAATGTACTTTGGTGCGAAAAGTGCAAATCAATCCCAGAGCAACAGCAAAGGACCTTGTGAAGATGCTTGAGGAAACAGGTACAAAAGTATCTATATCCACAGTAAAACAAGTCCTATATCGACATAACCTGAAAGGCCGCTCAGCAAGAAAGAAGTCACTGCTCCAAAACAGCCATAAAAAAGCCAGACTACGGTTTGCAACTGCACATGGGGACAAATATCGTACTTTTTGGAGAAATGTCCTCTTGTCTGATGAAACAAAAATAGAAATGTTTGGCCATAATGACCATCGTTATGTTTGGAGGAAAAAGGGGCAGGCTTGCAAGGTGAAGAACACCATCCAAACCGTGAAGCACAGGGGTGGCAGCATCATGTTGTGGGGGGCTTTGCTGCAGGAGGGACTGGTGCACTTCACAAAATTGATGGCATCATGAGGATAGAAAATTATGTGGATATATTGAAGCAAAATCTCAAGAAATCAGTCAGGAAGTTAAAGCTTGGTCGCAAATGGGTCTCCCAAATGGACAATGACCCTGAGCATACTTCCAAAGTTGTGGCAAAATGGCTTAAGGACAACAAAGTCAAGGTATTGGAGTGGCATCACAAAGCCCTGACCTCAATCCCATAGAATATTTGTGGGTAGAACTGAAAAAGCCTGTGCGAGTAAGGAGGCCTACAAACCTGTTTCAGTTACACCAGCTTTGTCAGGAGGAATGGGACAAAATTCACCCAGCTTAGAGTGTGGGAAGCTTGTGGAAGGCTCCCCGAAACATTTGACCCAAGTTAAACAATTTAAAGGCAATGCTACCAAATACTAATTGAGTGTATGTAAACTTCTGACCCACTGGAAATGTGATGAAATAAATAATAGCTGAAATATATCATTCTCTCTATTATCTCTTATTCTGACATTTCACATTCTTAAAATAAAGTGGTGATCAAAAACAGGGAATTTTTACTAGGATTAAATGTCAGGAATTGTGAGAAACTGAGTTTAAATGTGGTTGGCTAAGGTGTATGTAAACCTCCGACATCAACTGTATCAAGTGATTATATAAAATGTATAGTTACGCTACATAGGAAGAATCGTATTACTCTGTTGTGAATTCATTTTCAATTCCAGCTGTCTTTAAATTTTGTTTTTCAACACATTATTATCCATTGGAGTCATATTCCTCCAAACTTATGATGCTATATTTCATTAGTTGAAAATGCCAACGAGAGCGTGGAAATGGCACAGACTAGCTTTAATTAGTCAACCCAGTGACTCACCATGACTGGAGAAGGCCAATCGCTGCTACAAACATAATTATTGTGGTATCATTCATCATCTTAATTAATACAGTGGTCCATCCACAAATCATTGCACCAAGACACATGAAAAACATTTATTCCTGCTCCCCTACCTTGTTCATCACCTTCTCTATGATAAGATTCCTCTTTACTATAAATGGAAATGCTTTCCAGAGAATATTTCCCTGCACTTCACAACTCATTCTCCCACATATCTATGTACTGCATGGCTTACTTGTCACAAAGTAATGAATAGCTGCAATGAAAAGCGGGAGAAGTAAGATAAATAAAATAAAATATTGCTTCATCACTGGCTTTGTTCAAAGTGCTTTAACTGGAACACAAGACTTCCCCTGTCAGCACAATGTCTGAGTGAGGGCTTCAGGTATAATATCAAGATATGAATCATGAAGTTGGACATTAAAGTATGCCAGAGCCCCTCAATCTTCATTCAACACCACTCTCCTATTGAAATTCCCTCAGCACTCCCCTACTTATCTTAAAACAGCCCTTGTATCTTTTTGCTCGCACCTTAAGTAATTGCATTTGAAGATAAAACGCCCCATTCATATACCAAACGCTTTCCTGGCAAATAAGGTGTTTTTTCCTTCGAATTCAAATCCCTCTTTACATACAAAGGCTCCAGCATTTCGCAAATAACCATCTGAGGAAACAGAACCCTGAAAGGCTTGAAAATGCATCAAAATTCAATTAGAGTGTATTTACATTGTCTATTGTGTAATTCTACTAGATGGTTGGTATATTTTCACATGCTAGGCCTTTTTAAAGAGTAACAGTACAACCTTATCTTGTCTGTTCTAATGAGAATATCAGTGTTCAAAATGGATCACTTGTATTAAATGATAGAGAATTGTCCTCAATGCCTATGTATTTGCATAGTAGTTTCATAGGCCAGAACAGTGTAATCATATATTGTTAAATAGCACTTACAACTAATGTTAACCTACGGTATAAATATGTGTACCTACACTATAATTACACTAATTACCAGCCTATGTAACTATCATACAAACAAATAAGTCTTAGGGACACTTATTGTAAAGTGGGAAATATTCTATCATTACTTTCTCAGCCTCCATCAAAATCAGAGCTGAAGCAAGCCTGTTAAGGTTTCGCCAGCATTACAGTATATCAATGAATGTTGGTCATATGCCAAAATGTTCCAAAAAAATTATAATCATAAAAAATATATAAATACAATGTCCACCTGACAGAGCCAAGCTTGTCCAAAGTCACTTAATAGCATGTGGATCGATGTTAAAATGTTAAACACACACATTTGTTGTTTACATTTTGTAGTAGGCCAGATGGTGCCTTTGTAACTGCCCTGCTCTTTTGATAGCAAGTTGATGCTTTGGGGTGTGTTGTTACATTCACGAAAGTATAGTGGCCATGCATGTTAATTAACCAGAGTAACCTCTATGCTTATCAAAATTTGTCCAAGTATTTGCAGCACAAAAACACAACTTGCCTTTCCTGCCATCAATTTACACCCCCACTCAATGAAAAATCTGTCACCATCAGGATCTGGGTAAGGTAAAACTGCATTTTCTGTGAACTGCAAGCTTGAATGAATACTTGATGTAATTGAGTTGCTTTAGATTGCATTATTGATGACCTGCATTCCAAATTCAAATATGCATTTTGTTCTGTTTTGTCTGACCCTGAAAACTTGGTTTCCGGTTTTGATTGAATAAGACCTTTAGACTTGCAACATATCGAGGCTTTATTCACTGGTTTGGGGTCAGTTGAAGTTCAGCAGCTGTGCTGTTTCTTTCTCACACAACTTCTGTGCCTTCAAGGAGCCACAAGTGCAACTCCATCTGCCGAGCGTCCCGAACAAAACGCAGTGATCTGGACTCAATCCTAACTGACAGACACTTTTCACTAAGGTGATGTGTCATACTCACACACTATGTGAGCTACTCTGACTAGGTTTATTCAGGCTTGCTAATTGTGCCTCTGATATCAGGTCGAACAATCAATCTAATGTATTGATATCCATGCGATAGCTTTCACTATAACTATCAATCACTGACGTTGTAGGGTTACGAAGGCCTGAAATGGAGTCCTTGTTTGAATAACAGGAAATTGGCGGGGGGAATAGGACCACTGATTTGAAAAGTTGTTTACTGAATCATTTCGGTATTCGGTCATGAACAACTCAAAGACTGAACTCAACTTAGTCTTCATATTTTCTAAACAACCTTCTCAACAAGCCAGAAAGACACTGAAACGGACCTTAATCATAATCTGAATCATAATAACATGGCAAAGGTGAACTTTTGACACAACATTTCAGCCTCCGAGTCATCACTATTCACTGTCAATGCCAACAAAATGACACACTGTTGGCAGCCTTTGACAATCACAATATCTACTCGGTACTGGAGCACGTTTTGGCTCGTAGACCGTTGGCCAAGGCCCCGACTCAGTCTCCCAGAGGTGTCAAGAACGTTAAATCTAATTAAAACAGGAGGAGAAAGACAAGCTGAAAGACAAGGGTGCCACTGGGAGGAAGCAGCCTGGCAGTGCACTGGCAAGGCAGCGCATTCTCCTCACCAATGACAGTAACAAGTTATTGAGCTCTGGGAGTGTTAAAGAGGAGGGCCTGCCGGACATCTTTGACTGCAGTATATTGACAATGCAATTAATCATGAGGGCCGAGACTGAATAAAGAAGAGAAGGGTAGGGTAGTAGAATACTCTCCATCTCTATGTTTGTGGGGCAAGAGATCCTTCACATATTATGACAGATTTTGGAAAAAGAGGGAAAAATTTAAGCACAAAGCCAAAGTCACTTCCTCCCAATGTGTTTCTTATTAAATAAGATAAAACAATTATTTCTGACTGAGAATTCTTTGCACAGGGTTTCATGATATGAAATCAGAGCAAAACAACTCTTGAGTTGAGATATGCATTGTATGCATTGTATGCACAATATTTCTCGACTCTGTTGCCAGCATTAACTAACTAACAATAACATATTTTTGCTTTCAGGATATTGGAAATCAACACAACAGTATGGCTACCCTGATTACCAAGAATGCATTTGCACACTCAGGAGATAAATGCTCTGGAGGCAAGGTATAGAGATTAAAAAAGCTTAATCATATTCCAAATGGAATAAACTAAACAAAACATCCAACTTTGTTAGAGAAATCAATTAACCTTCGACATCAGTAAAATAACAGACCTTATGCGCTGTCTGCTGCTTGATTAGCTCAGTACAATATATTGATGTTCTTTATTGTATTTCAGGGGCAGCTTTATTATATTTCAACGGCAGGTAGCCTAGTGGTTAGAGCAATGGGCCAGTAACCGGAAGGTTGGTGGATTGAATGAAGCTGACAAGGTAAAAATGTGTTGTTCTGCCCCTGAACAAGGTAGTTAACCCACTGTAACTAGGCCTTCATTGTAAATAAGAATTTGTTCTTAACTGACTTGCCTAGTTAAATAAAAAAAAATGAAAAAACGTTTATACCGTTGCTCTCACAGTATAACATGGTTGGTTGTACCCACAATACCAAACTGTGGGTCGGGACCCACTTGTGGGTCATGGCAGGGGTCCATTTAGGTTGTGGGATAACATTTTTTGTGCATTTCTATAAACATTATTTTCTGGGTGGAAAAACGCTTTCAGTTTCAACTTCAATCACTAAAACCAAATAGAAAGTATGTAAAAAGTATACTATATTTTTAAAATAGCACATAACGTTTGAGAACTTATAATCACCAAAATAAAAGCTATAAAATGAGGCCCCAAATGATAATGTTATAATGTTTGAGCCTAAGAACACAGGAAATTACAGGAAATGAGCTTAAAACGGCAAAAAAACATTCTTCAGCCAAGATGAGAGCCTCAAATGTTCTTGCCCAGGGCGCAGACATAGTTCAGCCCACGGCCATCACCTACACCACGACCATGCCCCCTTCACACCCATCACCTACACCGCGACCATGCCCCCTTCACACCCATCACCTACACCACGACCATGCCCCCTTCACACCCATAACCTACACCACGACCATGCCCCTTTCACACCCATAACCTACACCACGACCATGCCCCCTTCACACCCATAACCTACACCACGACCATGCACCCTTCACACCCATCACCTACACCACGACCATGCCCCCTTCACACCCATCACCTACACCACGACCATGCCCCCTTCACACCCATAACCTACACCACGACCATGCCCCCTTCACACCCATCACCTACACCACGACCATGCCCCCTTCACACCCATAACCTACACCACGACCATGCCCCCTTCACACCCATCACCTACACCACGACCATGCCCCTTCACACCCATCACCTACACCACGACCATGCCCCCTTCACACCCATCACCTACACCACGACCATGCCCCCTTCACACCCATCACCTACACCACGACCATGCCCCCTTCACACCCATCACCTACACCACGACCATGCCCCTTCACACCCATCACCTACACCACGACCATGCCCCCTTCACACCCATAACCTACACCACAACCATGCCCCCTTCACACCCATAACCTACACCACGACCATGCCCCCTTCACACCCATAACCTACACCACGACCATGCCCCCTTCACACCCATCACCTACACCACGACCATGCCCCCTTCACACCCATAACCTACACCACGACCATGCCCCCTTCACACCCATCACCTACACCACGACCATGCCCCCTTCACACCCATAACCTACACCACGACCATGCCCCCTTCACACCCATCACCTACACCACGACCATGCCCCCTTCACACCCATAACCTACACCACGAACATGCCCCCTTCACACCCATCACCTACACCACGACCATGCCCCCTTCACACCCATAACCTACACCACGACCATGCCCCCTTCACACCCATAACCTACACCACGACCATGCCCCCTTCACACCCATCACCTACACCACGACCATGCCCCCTTCACACCCATCACCTACACCACGACCATGCCCCCTTCACACCCATAACCTACACCACGACCATGCCCCCTTCACACCCATCACCTACACCACGACCATGCCCCCTTCACACCCATAACCTACACCACGACCATGCCCCCTTCACACCCATCACCTACACCACGACCATGCCCCCTTCACACCCATAACCTACACCACGACCATGCCCCCTTCACACCCATAACCTACACCACGACCATGCCCCATTCACACCCATCACCTACACCACGACCATGCCCCCTTCACACCCATCACCTACACCACGACCATGCCCCTTCACACCCATCACCTACACCACGACCATGCCCCCTTCACACCCATAACCTACACCACGACCATGCCCCCTTCACACCCATAACCTACACCACGATCATGCCCCCTTTCACACCCATCACCTACACCACGACCATGCCCCCTTCACACCCATCACCTACACCACGACCATGCCCCCTTCACACCCATCACCTACACCACGACCATGCCCCCTTCACACCCATCACCTACACCACGACCATGCCCCCTTCACACCCATCACCTACACCACGACCATGCCCCCTTCACACCCATCACCTACACCACGACCATGCCCCCTTCACACCCATAACCTACACCACGACCATGCCCCCTTCACACCCATCACCTACACCACGACCATGCCCCCTTCACACCCATCACCTACACCACGACCATGCCCCCTTCACACCCATCACCTACACCACGACCATGCCCCCTTCACACCCATAACCTACACCACGACCATGCCCCCTTTACACCCATCACCTACACCACGACCATGCCCCCTTCACACCCATCACCTACACCACGACCATGCCCCCTTCACACCCATAACCTACACCACGACCATGCCCCCTTCACACCCATCACCTACACCACGACCATGCCCCCTTCACACCCATCACCTACACCACGACCATGCCCCCTTCACACCCATCACCTACACCCATTTTTGATACAGAAAAAACCCTACATTGTTACTAATTCATTTCAGAACTATACAGTCAATTTTTAACATTGGTCACAAGAGCCCAAACTCAAATCTACATTCAGTTAGGTCTAAATGTTTTGAAAAACAGGGTATTATTCATATATTTTTTATTTATTCTTTGGTCTGTGTATGTTTTTTTTCACCGCTCAACCCGTGTGGTGGGTCACAAAGCAAAAGAGTTTGGGAAGCCCTGACCTACGGCCCCCATCTCACAGAGAGGCTGGAGTCATCACAGGGTCACTGGAATTTCACACTTTTTTATTCGAGTTGTTTATGTCTCAAATAGCACCGAGATGACCCCGTAAGTTGGCAGACCGTTTTTATTTCGTTTATTTAGGCCCTCTTCTGCCCTGTCATGCTTGAGAACACATGGCAGCTCAACGCCGTATGCCAAGTGCTAGTTTTATGTACTGTATGTATTATGCATTTATTTGTATAGCCAGCTGTAAAAGATTGTAGTTGCTCACAAATGAGTTGTTTCTTATGTTCCCTAAATATGTTCTATGTTATAAACTGGGTGGTTCAAGCCCTGAATGCTGATTGTCTGACAGCCGTGCTATATCAGACTGTATACCACAGGTATGATAGAGCATTTATTTTTACAACTCTATTTACGTTGGTAACCAGATTTATAATAGCAATATGGGTGTTTTTCTTGAAGGGTATATATATTTCAGCAATAAGGCCCGAGGGAGTGTGGTATATGGCCAATATACCATGGCTATGGGCTGTATCCAGGCACACGTGTTGTGTTGTGATTAAGAACAGCCCTTAGTTGTTGGCCATATACTGTACCACACTCCCTCTGGCCTTATTGCTGAAATATATCATATATTTTCTTCAAGAAAAACACATATTTTTCTCTCACATGTCAGGTTGTATAACACACATGGGCGAGGAGTGTGATATCTTCATGTTCAAGTGCACTTAAGTAACATGGCAAGTTCACCATGTGTCATGCATGTTTGTATAGTCTGTATACAAGATTTAGGCTTATCAGTAATACAGCACATGACACAGTCATTCTGTGTGTGATGCATGTTCCTTAATGGGTCAATGTGTTTTACCCAGTGTTCCAATGGTATGTCCTGTCACTATCAAAATGGATGGCACACATAAAGTGAAAGGCAGGCATGACCACTTTATTGGGGTTGGCCTTTTACAAGAGGGGCTCCTGAGCTCAGAAATTGCTGACGCCAATGATCTGCCAAGGAGAGCAGAGTTGAAAAAGAACCATGTGAAATATCTGTTCAAGCTTTCCTCGGATGCAAGAATTAAACGTTATTTACTTTTTACACAAGGGCAATAAGGAGTCTTTAAGAATAGTCCATATTCCTCCTGTGCAGTAATGAAAATGCTCTACTCCATTAGTAAAAAAATCCAATGCAATTCCAAAGGTGTATGTCACATCTTAGCACTAGTGTTATCAGTGTAATCGCCTCATTACTACACTGGTAAAAGTGCGACTAGATAGTGTTGTCGTATGGGGTTATGTATTCCCTCTGAGTAGAATTCAAGCTGTTACGGAATTATTTCACACAGTCCTTGATGATCACTCCTGTGGAGCTGTGGGGGCACTTATTGTCTTCTCAAATGTCCCTGCTGATTCATGTCATACCTTATAATGGTAAGATACTTGCTAATTAGATTTGACGAGAGTCTATTATGAATATGTTGGAACATCAAATTAATCTGTTTTGTCTTTAAAATGTCACATTGTGATGAAAGAGTTGATGGTTTCAGAAAAAAACATTATTTAATGAAATAATGAATTATGACCATCATTACTGTTTGTCAGAATCCTTTTCTTGGATAAATAAGGCTACTCCATTGTTTTCTAACCCATATGTCAGTCATTCATTATTTCTAGATATGTGACCCGATTCAGGAAACTAGGCATATGTAGCATGTCACAACTTCACAGGAGTGCCGTTTGACGCCAAAAAATATTTGAATATCAAAATGCGTTTTTGGGCAGAAATGCCTTCTCGAACATGTGAACTTTCATGTGCCTTAATAACAAACTTGTATGCCATCTGTAAATACGAATAAAATTGTTAAATTACGAGCCTTACGAGAAAAAGGGAGAAACCTTCCCAATAGCCATGCCTGGTTGAGATAATGAGTGGGCTGGACATGCCGAGAGAGATGTTCGGATTGGTCTGAAATATTAAAGGCTGCTGTCTATTTGAGCTTGTTAGTCTGTGTTGGTAATCCTGTAGAACGCGGCTTTTAAAACATGTATTGTGTAGTGGAGCTGCATAAGTGTTGCTCTCCACTTTCTGGATTATCAAGTTTTGAAATCAGTTGAATTAGAGTATGATAGCTAAAGAGATGGAGAAAACACCTGTCTCCGGATTACATCTTCAAACTAAGGTTAACAGTGGTATGGCATTCCTGACAGGGAGACGCGTCCATCATGCATGATGATGTATACAGGTAAGATAGCCTAGCGTTAGCTAGCTACATTTTCCAATATTGCACCATTCCAATTTTGGCAGAATGTTGTTTAATTTCAAGCTAAAGACTCACGTCTATCTTGCTAATGTTAGCTGGCGTGCTCCCTAGCTGACATTATTATTTGTTTCCCAGAGCCGTTTGCTTTTCTAGTTAAAGCCTAATGTATGCAAGCTAACATTGGACCTGGTTGATTAGCTCCCAGCACTGTGGCATTGTTGGCACTTTGTTCATTGTTGTTTAACTAGCCTACGTTTGCTGGCTGATTCGTTAGCTAATGTTACGCAACGCAAGTCTTAAAAGTTGTTTACATAGCTAGGTTCATTGTTTAACCAAACCATCTCAAAAGTGCCTGCAGGTACAACTAGCATGCTAGTTGCATTCAGTTATTTGCCATTTGTTTTTTTGGATTTTTTTTATTTTTATTGCTAGCTAGCTAACAGTACGCTTTAGCTTAAGACATATAACCTGCTAGCCAGTATGAGTTGGACTGCAGAGTGTAGGAAAAGCAACAACAAATGCTCAGCATATGTGGGAACTCCTGCAAGACTGCTAGAAAAGCATTCCATGTGAAGCTGGTTGAGAGAATGCCAAGAGTGTGCAAAGCTGTCATCAAGGCAAAGGGTGGCTACTTTAAATAATTACAAATATAAAATATATTTAGATTTTTTGGTTACTACATGATTACATATGTGTTATTTCATAGTGTTGATGTCTTCACTATTATTATACAATGTAGAAAATAGTAAAAATAAAGAAAAACCCTTGAATGAGTAGGTGTGTCCAAACTTTTGACTGGTACTGTATTCGTTATGAGGTAAGCGAGATGCATGGAGGTGCAGTTGGCGAACGTCCTCTCCATTCCATTCAATTAATGGCCTTTTGCAAGTTACACAGTGACCTTATCCCAACTGACAAATGGGCAATTTCCTCACCCTTCTGCACACAGCATGCTCACGCTTCCTTATTCACTGCCTATTTTCCAAATGTCGCATTTGTTTTCTGTTTACTCTGAGTACTGCTTTTTAGAGGCAGTGCCGTCAGCTGGAAAGCATTGTTCATATGGGCTTCTCCCCTGATTATGCCCCACTAAAGCGAAGGCAACTATATATCCATCCCCCAGAGGTTCCGGTTGGACTGTGATAGCTACGACTCTTTCATCATTATGCTTGCTTGTCGCACTAACAAAGAAAGTTGCACTGGGCTGTAGTCTATATTCATTTAGATTGACGAGGGGTAAAGGACTTACAGTGCCTTGCGAAAGTATTCGCCCCCCTTGAAGTTTGCGACCTTTTGCCACATTTCAGGCTTCAAACATAAAGATATAAAACTGTATTTTTTTGTGAAGAATCAACAACAAGTGGGACACAATCATGAAGTGGAACGACATTTATTGGATATTTCAAACTTTTTTAACAAATCAAAAACTGAAAAATTGGGCGTGCAAAATTATTCGGCCCCTTTACTTTCAGTGCAGCAAACTCTCTCCAGTAGTTCAGTGAGGATCTCTGAATGATCCAATGTTGACCTAAATGACTAATAATGATAAATACAATCCACCTGTGTGTAATCAAGTCTCCGTATAAATGCACCTGCACTGTGATAGTCTCAGAGGTTCGTTAAAAGCGCAGAGAGCATCATGAAGAACAAGGAACACACCAGGCAGGTCCGAGATACTGTTGTGAAGAAGTTTAAAGCCGGATTTGGATACAAAAAGATTTCCCAAGCTTTAAACATCCCAAGGAGCACTGTGCAAGCGATAATATTGAAATGGAAGGAGTATCAGACCACTGCAAATCTACCAAGACCTGGCCGTCCCTCTAAACTTTCAGCTCATACAAGGAGAAGACTGATCAGAGATGCAGCCAAGAGGCCCATGATCACTCTGGATGAACTGCAGAGATCTACAGCTGAGGTGGGAGACTCTGTCCATAGGACAACAATCAGTCGTATATTGCACAAATCTGGCCTTTATGGAAGAAAGCCATTTCTGAAAGATATCCATAAAAAGTGTCGTTTAAAGTTTGCCACAAGCCACCTGGGAGACACACCAAACATGTGGAAGAAGGTGCTCTGGTCAGATGAAACCAAAATTGAACTTTTTGGCAACAATGCAAAACGTTATGTTTGGCGTAAAAGCAACACAGCTCATCACCCTGAACACATCCATCCCCACTGTCAAACATCGTGGTGGCAGCATCATGGTTTGGGCCTGCTTTTCTTCAGCAGGGACAGGGAAGATGGTTAAAATTGATGGAAAGATGGATGGAGCCAAATACAGGACCATTCTGGAAGAAAACCTGATGGAGTCTGCAAAAGACCTGAGACTGGGACGGAGATTTGTCTTCCAACAAGACAATGGTCCAAAACATAAAGCAAAATCTACAATGGAATGGTTCAAAAATAAACATATCCAGGTGTTAGAATGGCCAAGTCAAAGTCCAGACCTGAATCCAATCGAGAATCTGTGGAAAGAACTGAAAACTGCTGTTCACAAATGCTCTCCATCCAACCTCACTGAGCTCGAGCTGTTTTGCAAGGAGGAATGGGAAAAAATGTCAGTCTCTCGATGTGCAAAACTGATAGAGACATACCCCAAGCGACTTACAGCTGTAATCGCAGCAAAAGGTGGCGCTACAAAGTATTAACTTAAGGTGGCTGAATAATTTTGCACGCCCAATTTTTCAGTTTTTGAGTTGTTAAAAAAGTTTGAAATATCCAATAAATGTCGTTCCACTTCATGATTGTGTCCCACTTGTTGTTGATTCTTCACAAAAAAATACAGTTTTATATCTTTATGTTTGAAGCCTGAAATGTGGCAAAAGGTCGCAAAGTTCAAGGGGGCCGAATACTTTCGCAAGGCACTGTAATTAGGCGTCAGGGCTATATATGGAGCTTTTAGTCCAAGGGACTCTTCTGCCTTCCCTTCTCGTACAATGCAAGCCAATTGGTGTTGACATTGACCCAGTCATGTTAATGTTCTTATATGTTCATTTTTATTTATTTAACCTTAATTTAACTAGTCAAGTGAGTTAATTAAGAACAAATTCTCATTTACAATGACGGCCGCCTACCCTGGCCAAACCCGGACAACACTGGGTCAATTCTTTTTTTAAGAACACGACAAGCCACAATGTTACATTATGTCAGTATTACAAAGCAACAGCAACAGACATAGTTTTGATTTCATTTTTACTTAATTGATTAAAACAAACCCTCTGGATGTCTCATCCCCTCGGAGTTGTACCTCACTCCAATAGTGAGAGACTGGCTCACATACCCACTCCTTAGTGTTGCATGTCACGAGTTACCTTTAAACTCTCATCTGTCTTTGACAATAAGCAATATAACCAGTGGTTTAATATAAATGTAAGAGGAGCAGGAGCAGGTTGGTATGAACATGTTATGTCCTCCTACAGTCCCCTTTCAGTCGTTATCAAATCCATTGAATGAAACAAGAGAGAACAGAAAGGAATACCATCTTGTGGCACATCCTCCATGTTATGGATTTATAAACCCAGGTCAGTGGGTACACTCCATAGAAACATACAGGCCTCACAGTTCTGTTGCTGTCATAGCTGTCATAACACGTGACTGTGGTGGGTAGGAGACTAATTTTCAGCAAAGCTAAGCTGTGTCCTAGAAACATTCCAATTCATTTACTACACGGAAAACGCAGAAATAGATCGCTGAACTTTCTTCAATGCAAGCATCTACATTCCAAACCTTACAACTAAAAATGGTTTATCATCTGTACACTGTGTTAGGTTTATAGGGGAGGAAACCTTAATCAGCACTCCTAACAGCTAATAATGGCCTGGCTTCACTTTCCTACTCCATCTCGTAAAGGTAATGATCCTGATAGGGGGAGATCAAGCTGATCCTAACTGTTATAGGCCTATTTCTACTTTGCCATGCTTATCAAAATGTTGGAAAAACTTGTCAATAATCAACTGACTGGCTTTCTTGATGTCTTTAGTATTATCGTTGGTATGCAATCTGTTTTCCACTCAGGTTATGGATGTGTCACTACAACCTTAAAGGTCCTCAATGATATCTTCATTGCCCTTGATTCTAAGCAATGTTGTGCTGCTATTTTTATTGACTTGGCCAAAGCTTTTGATACGGTAGACCAATCCATTCTTGTGGGCCGGCTAAGGAGTATTGTTGTCTCTGAGGGGTCTTTGGCCTGGTTTGCTAACTACCTCTCTCAAAGAGTGCAGTGCACCCCAAGGCTCAATTTACATCAACAGCAAAGCTCAGGCAGTAGGAAGCTCTCTCATTCATTTATATGCAGATGATACAGTCTTAAAGTCAGCTGGCCCCTCGCCGGATTTTGTGTTAAACGCTCTACAACAAAGCTTTCTTAGTGTTAACAAGCTTTCTCTGCCCTTAAACTTGTTCTGAACAACTCCAAAACAAAGGTTATGTGGTTTGGTAAGAAGACTGCCCCTCTCCCCAAAGGTGTGATTACTACCTCTGAGGGTTCAGAGCTTGTGGTAGTCACCTCAAATCAAATCAAAGTTTATTTGTCACGTGCGCCGAATACAACAGGTGTAGTAGACCTTACAGTGAAATGCTTACTTACCTCATACAAGTACTTGGGAGTATGGTTAGACGATACACTGTCCTTCTCTCAGCACATATCAAAGCTGCAGGCTAAAGTTAAATCTAGACTTGGTTTCCTCTATCGTAATTGCTTCTCTTTCGCCCCAGCTACCAAACTATGCCTGATTCAGATGACCATCCTACCCATGCTAGATCCCTGAGACGTAATACATCATTTATAGATCGGCAGGTAAGGGTCACCTCGAGCGGGTCGATGTTCTTTACCTATGGGCCATCAGATCTGCCACCAATGCTCTTAAAGGACACATCACTGCACTCTATACTCCTCTGTAAACTGGTCATCTCTGTATACCCGTCACAAGACCGACTGGTTGATGCTTATTTATAAAACACTCTTAGGCCTCACTCCCCCCCCCTATCTGAGATATCTACTGCAGCCCTCATCCTCCACATACAACACCCGTTCTGCCAGTCATATTCTGTTAAAGGTCCCCAAAGCACATCCCTGGGTAGCTCGTCTTTTCAGTTCGCTGCAGCTAGCGACTGGAACGAGCTGCAACAAACACTAAAACTGGACAGTTTTATCTCAATCTCTTCATTCAAAGACTCAATCGTGGACACTTTTACTGACAGTTGTGGCTGCTTTGCGTGATCTATTGTTGTCTCTACCTTCTTGCCCTTTATGGTGTTGTCTGTGCCCAATAATGTTTGTATCCTATTTTGTGCTGCTACCATGTTGTTGTCATGTGTTGCTGCCATGCTATGTTGTTGTCTTAGGTCTCTCTTTATGCAGTGGTGTGTTGTCTCGCTTGTCGGGATGTGTGTTTTGTCCTATATTTTTATTATTATTTTATATTTTTTGTGTGTGTGTGTGTGTGTGTGTGTGTGTGTGTGTGTGTGTGTGTGTGTGTGTGTGTGTGTGGTCGTGTGTGTGTGTTTATGCTATAGTACTTAAACTTTTATAGACAAGCAGAGGTCAAACTCACCTTCAGTCAGGCATACAAATTAAGTCCACTCCTCATTGTGCTGCCATCAATCTCAAGCAATTTTGACTCCCATTTGAAACACATAAAACCTAGGCTTATGAGCTACCAGCATCATATATTACCTGTAAACGCAGGATTAAAAGAGATTGAATAAAACTGTATAAAAGTATAAGAAGGAAAGCACGTGTGCAAGGGCTCTTCGCTCACTGGTTATGAATGTCAATTATATCTATTTAATAGGGCATGCTTCCGATCAGTTCCGATCACAAAGCGTCTCAGAGTAAGAGTGTTGATAGATCAGTTTGGCCTTTTCAATCCAAATGAATAAGAGGGGGGACCTGATCCTAGACTAGCACTCCTACTCTGAGATGTTTTGTGAATACAGGCCCTAAATTGTAAGTAGTGAGCCGTTGGTGTCATTTCCTAAAGTTGCTGCCCCTATGGGCTGATGCCTACCAATATGTGTTCTGCAACCAGCTGATCTATATCCCCCTCACTCCCCTATCCTCCTGCAGTTCTTTTCCAGTTGCATCTATGCTAAGATATCCCATGAAACATTTATTTACCCTGCATTTTCACCCGACAAATCCGGGCTATCCTTCACAGTCACACTTGTTGATCCAAGCTCTTTTTTCGGGGGAGGGTTTAGGCCTCAGTTGGCTGCACCCCTGTGTATCCACCCCTCATCCTTGTCCTCTCCTCATCCTCTCCTCATCCTCCCCCTTATCCTCTCATTGTCCTCTCCTCGTCCCCACCTTATCCCCTCCTCATATTATCCTCTTCCATTTCTCATCCTCCCCCTTGTCCCCTCCTTTTCCCCTCCTCATAGTCTCCTCGTCCACTCCTCATCCTCCCCTCATCCACTTCTCATCCTCCCCCTCGTCCCCTCCTCATCCTCTTCTTGTCCCCTCCTCATCTTCCCCTCATCCTCTCATCCTCTCCTCATCCTCACCTCATCCTCTCCTCATTCCACCCCTCATTCTCCCCCTCGTCCCCTTTTTATCCCATCCCCATCCCCATCCTCTCCTCATCATCTCCTCATCCTCTCTCTGATATACAGAGGATGACAATATATATGGATGTATGCATGCATGTTAGATCGTGTGTGTGTGTGTGTATGTTTGAGTGAGTACGAGATAAAGACTAATGAGTTACTAGTCGTGTTTAGATTGACCCCATAGCATACACTGTATGTTATACTGTCAACTTCTTTCCTCTTTATTCATCTCTCTAAAACACACACCCACCACACACACACATGTTCATCCCCACATACATACGGATTACGGCATCCATAAATAATAAAGCATGTATAAATTAAACATTAAACACAAAGTTCCGGATAGCCACTCAAAGTTGACCAGCCAAGACATTTCACCCCCCCCCCCCCTTCAAGAGCTAATTAGTATCCTCACATTTCCTGTACCAACACTTCAAACAAACAAGCAAAGGGAATGGAGATCTAAACCACAGGAAAGAGACTTCTAAACAACAGGGAATTGACATCTAGGCATGGAAATAGACATTTAAACCACAGGAAATAGACTAAATCTAAACCATAGGAAATGTACATCTGGTTGACCTGAGCTCTGTTATAACCAGCCATGTTTAAAGTAGTTCATGAAAAGAGACTCGTAAGAAATGTATTCTGATAAAACTCCCCTCCCCTCCCCTCCTCTCCTCTCCCCTACCCTCCTTGCAGGTGAAACAAGGACAACTCTAGTCACCATCAAACCGCTTCAGGAGTATCAATGCTAACCTTTTGTTCCAAACCTCCGGGGGGCCAACCTAACCAACAGTTACCATTTTGACAACCTGAACTCCACATCCTTACGTAAACGCCCTTCAATTCCATTAATTCCAGTCAGACATGAATTGCAGGCTCGCTGTATCAAGCCTGACATTTAAGTTTCCCAAATGACTGTATCTTTGGGACAGAGTCTGAATGAGACGCATCTGGTTTAATTAAGGTGAAATAGAGTTGACGGGCCGACTGCATGTTAATGTGATCTAGGGGAAGGTTGTCATTGTGTTAGTCAGAGGAGGCTGCTTCCCATCACATCCATATAGATCTATTCAGTCACTACCTCCTGTCTCTCACTGTCTCTTCTTGCAATGGAGCTGAAAACAGCAGGTTGGACGGGTAGTCCCTAATCAGCGCTAGGAAATCTGATCATGGCTGGCAATTTCCATTATCACCGTGGATAATAATATTTCCAGATAGAGCCATTGTGGAATAGGAAGGTCAAGAATTCCAGGGAAGGGAATTGGAGACATTGAGCTGACTTGATACTGGATATTGTTATTCAACTTGTGGATTGGTTCCCACATTCAAGCATGTTTTGTAAAAAAAATGTAAAAGCTTTGTAATGGTGATGGTGAGGCAGGAACCTTTATTCTTATTTTATTGTTATTTTAAGACACCCTATACTGTACACTTTTTAGTAAAAAGGGTTCCAAAAGGGTTCTTCGGCTGTCCCCATAGGAAAAACTTTTTTGGTTCCAGGTAAAAACCCTTTTGGTTCCAGGTAGAACTCTTTTGGGTTCATTGTAGAATCTCTGTAGAATAGGGTTCTACATGGAACCCCAAAAAGTTATTCAAAGGGCTCTCCTATGGGGACAGCCGGAGAATCCTTTAAGCTCACCATTACCTCATCGCCCCCATGGGGCACTCAGTTCACGACTTTGACATCAGCAAAGTGCTCGCCCACAACACGCCAAACACGCTGTCTGCCATCTGTCTGGTACAGTAGAAACCAGATTCATCCATGAAGATCACACTTCTCCAGCGTGCCAGTGGTCATCGAAGGTGAGAATTTGCCCACTGAAGACGGTTACGACACCGAACTGCATTCAGGTCAAGAACCTGGTGAGGATGACGAGAGCGCAGATGAGCTTCCTTGAGACGGTTTCTGACAGTTTGTGCAGAAAGTCTTTGTTTGTGCAAACCCACAGTTCCATCAGCTGTCCGGCTGGCTGATCTCAGACGATCCCGCAGGTTAAGAGGCTGGATGTGGAGGTCTTGGGCTGGCATGGTTGCACGTGGTCTGCGGTTATGAGGCCGGTTTGACGTACTGCCAAATTCTCTGAAACGACATTGGAGGAGGCTTATGGTAGAGAAATTATCGTTCAATTCTATGGCAACAGCTCTGATGGACATTCCTGCAGTCAGCATGCCAATTGTGCGCTCCCTCAAAACTTTGTTGTGTGACATAACTGCACACATTTTAATTTTATATTTTATTGTCCCCATTACCTGTGTAATAATAATGCTGTTCAATCATCTTCTTGATATGCCACACCTGAGAGGTGGATTGATTACCTTGCTAAAAACAGAGGACATACCATAAGACATTTCATAAGAAAGACACAGATTTGGAGTAACTGTCCAGTCGACACATTGAATTTTACACACTGGTGCGGACTCCGGCTGCAAAACCTGAACCTATAGGGGAGGGTCTGGGTGGGCGTCTGTCCGCGGTGGCGGTTCTGGCGCGGGACGTGAACTCCACTTCACCAAAGTTCTAGTACGCCTCTTCGCCCGCCTCCGTGGCCTCTTTAAAGTGGCGACCTTCGCCACCGACCTTGGACTGGGAACCCTAGACATGGGTCCCGAATGGACGGGGGATTCCAGCAGCGCTGGACAGGCGGGAGACTCCGGCAGCGCTGGAGTGAAGGACGCCTCCGTCAGCGCCGGACAGGCGGGAGACTCCGGCAGCGCTGGAGTGAAGGACGCCTCTGTCAGCGCCGGACAGGCGAGAGACTCCGGCAGCTCCGGAGTGAAGGGCGATTCTGGCATCGCCTGGCTGATTGACGGCTCTGGCAGATCCTGGGTGACTGACGGC